>NW_020171990.1:126767-248901 GCF_003031525.2 Neophocaena asiaeorientalis asiaeorientalis
TTTTTTTTTTTTTTTTTTGCGGTACGCGGGCCTCTCACTGCTGTGGCCTCTCCCATTGTGGAGCACAGGCTCCGGATGTGCAGGCTCAGCGGCCATGGCTCACGGGCCCAGCTGCTCCGCGGCATGTGGGATCTTCCCGGACCGGGGCACGAACCCGTGTCCCCTGCATCGGCAGGCGGACTCTCAACCACTGTGCCACCAGGGAAGCCCTGATGATAAGTTTTAAAAGCTCCTAAAAATATAATAGTAACTGGACATGATTAACATGTAGCACTTTTTAAAAAAGTTAAACCTTAATGGTAGATTTTTATTTTCAGTGTTCTTTAAAGACACTTTGTCAGTGGGATAGAGAATATGTAGATTCAACCAAATGCTATCAAAACAATCTGAACTAAGTGGATTTGAAGTTTCTACTCATTGATGAAGACAGCTGGAAAGAGGGTGTTTCCTCTCTTATGATAACAACAAAGCAGCCATTTTTAATATTGAAGTACAGTTGATTTACAGTATTATATTAGTTTGAGGTGCACAGCTTACTGGTGCAGTATGTTTACAGATTATACTCAATTAAAAGTCATTATGAGATAATGGCTATAATTCCCTGTGCTTCTTGTTCATCTATTTTATACATAGTGGTTTGCATCTCTTAATCCTATACCCCTAACTTGCCACTCCCCCCTTTTCTCTCCCCAGTGGTAACCACTAGTTTGTTTTCTATACCTGTGAGTCCATTGCTGTTTTTCTGTATACATTTGTTTGTATTATCTATCAAATTCCACATATAAGTGATATCATACAGTATTCGTCTTTCTCTGTCTGACTTACTTCACTAAGCTTATTCTCTAGGTCCTTCCATATTGCTGCAAATGGTAGAATTTCATTCCGTTTTTGGTGATATATATATTATATATGCTTTATTTCATTCTTTTTTATGGAGATATGTGTGTGTGTGTGTGTGTGTGTGTGTGTGTGTGTGTGTGTGTGTAATATATATATATCGGGCTTCCCTGGTGGCGCAGTGGTTGAGAGTCCGCCTGCCAATGCAGGAGACACGGGTTCGTGCCCCCGGTCCGGGAAGATCTCACATGCTGTGGAGCGGCTAGGCCCGTGAGCAATGGCCGCTGAGCCTGCGCATCCGGAGCCTGGGCTCTGCAATGGGAGAGGCCACAACAGTGAGAGGCCCACGTACCTCAAAAAATAATAAAAAAAAAATAATAATAAAATTAAAAATATATATCACATAATATTTATCCATTTATCTGTTGATAGATGCCTGGGTTGCTTCCATATCTTAAACTGTAAATAGTGATGCTATGAACACTGGGGTGCACATATCTTTTTGAATTAGCATTTTCATTCTTTGTGGATATGCACCCAGGAGTGGAATTGCTGGGTCATACAGTAGCTACATTTTTAGTTTTTTGAGGACGCCCCATACTCTTCTTCCCAACATTATAATGTTGCCTCTCTTAGTGGCTGTAAATAGCTATGAGAGACATACTATTAGATTTCATATGCATTTCATTATATGGGAATGAGATACATATGGCAAAGATAATAAAATTGATTTTTTTCCCCATGGGACTTTAATTATCTATTTTGCTTGATGCAAGTGATAAAGTTTTTTTTAAAATGTTTATTGGAGTATAATTGCTTTACAATGGTGTGTTAGTTTCTGCTCTATAACAAAGTGAATCAGTTATACATATACATATGTTCCCATATCTCTTCCCTCTTGTGTCTCCCGCCCTCCCACCTTCCCTATCCACCCCTCTAGGTGGTCACAAAGCACCAAGCTGATCTCCCTGTGCTATGCGGCTGCTTCCCACTAGCTATCTATTTTACGTTTGGTAGTGTATATATCTCCATGCCACTCTCTCACTTTGTCACAGCTTACCATTCCCCCTCCCCATATCCTCAAGTCCATTCTCTAGTAGGGCTGTGTCTTTATTCCTGTCTTACCCCTAGGTTCTTCATGACATTTCATTTATTGCTTAAATTCCATATATATGTGTTAGCATGTGGTATTTATCTTTCTCTTTCTGACTTACTTCACTCTGTATGACAGACTCTAGGTCCATCCACCTCATTACAAATAACTCAATTTCGTTTCTTCCATGGCTGAATAATATTCCATTGTATATATGTGCCACATCTTCTTTATCCATTCATCAGATGATGGACACTTAGGTTGTTTCCATCTCCTGGGTACTGTAAATAGAGCTGCAATGAACATTTTGGTACATGACTCTTTTTGAATTATGGTTTTCTCAAGGTGTATGCCCAGTAGTGGGATTGCTGGGTCATATGGTAGTTCTATTTGTAGTTTTTAAAGGAAACTCCATACTGAAAGACTGCTTTGGCTATTCAGGGTCTTTTGTATTTCCACACAAATTGTGAAATTTTTTGTTCTAGTTCCATGAAAAATTCCAGTAGTAGTTTGATAGGGATTGCATTGAATGTGTTGATTGCTTTGGGTAGTAGAGTCATTTTCACAATGTTGATTCTTCCAATCCAAGAACATGATATATGTCTCCATCTATTTGTATCATCTTTAATTTCTTTCATCAGTGTCTTATAATTTTCTGCATATAGGTCTTTTGTCTCCTTAGGTAGGTTTATTCCTAGATATCTTATTCTTTGTGTTGCATTGGTAAGTGGGGGTGTTTTCTTGATTTCACTTTCAGATTTTTCATCAATAGTGTATAAGGATGCCAGAGATTTCTGTGCATTAATTTTGTATCCTGCTACTTTACCAAATTGATTCATTAGCCCTAGTAGTTTTCTGGTAGCATCTTTAGGATTCTCTGTGTATAGTACCATGTCATCTGCAAACAGTCACAGCTTTACTACTTTTCCGATTTGGATTCCTTTTATTTCCTTTTCTTCTGTGATAACTGTGGCTAAAACTTCTAAAACTATGTTGAATAAGAGTGCTGAGAGTGGGCAACCTTGTCTTATTCCTGATCTTAGTGGAAACACTTTCAGTTTTTCACCATTGAGGACGAAGTGCGCTGTGGGTTTGTCATATATGGCCTTTATTATGTTGAGGAAAGTTCCCTCTATGCCTACTTTCTGCAGGGTTTTTATCATAAATGGGTGATGAATTTTGTCGAAAGTTTTCTCTGCATCTATTGAGATGACCATGTGGTTTTTCTCCTTCAATTTGTTAATATGGTGTATCACATTGATTGATTTGTGTATATTGAAGAATCCTTGCATTCCTGGAATAAAACCCACTTGATCATGGTGTATGATCATTTTAATGTGCTGTTGGATTCTGTTTGCTAGTATTTTGTTGAGGATTTTTGCATCTATGTTCATCAGTGATATTGGCCTGTAGTTTTCTTTCTTTGTGACATCCTTGTCTGGTTTTGGTATCAGGGTGATGGTGGCCTCATAGAATGAGTTTGGGAGTGTTCCTCTCTCTGCTATATTTTGGAGTGTTTGAGAAAGATAGGTGTTAGCTCTTCTCTAAATGTTTGAAAGAATTTACCTGTGAAGCCATCTGGTCCTGGGCTTTTGTTTGTTGGAAGATTTTTAATCACAGTTTCCATTTCAGTGCTTGTGATTGGTCTGTTCATATTTTCTATTTTTTCCTGATTCAGTGTTGGCAGGCTGTGCATTTCTAAGAATTTGTCCACTTCTTCCAGTTTGTACATTTTATTGGCATAGAGTTGCTTGTAGTAACCTCTCATGATCTTTTGTATTTCTGCAGTGTCAGTTGTTACTTTTCCTTTTTCATTTCTAATTCTATTGATTTGAATCTTCTCCCTTTTTTTTCTTGATGACTCTGGCTAATGGTTTATCTATTTTGTTTATCTTCTCAATGAACCAGCTTTTAGTTTTATTGATCTTTGCTATCATTTCCTTCATTTCTTTTTCATTTATTTCTATTCTGATATTTATGATTTCTTTCCTTCTGCTAAGTTTGGGTGTTTTTTGTTCTTCTTTCTCTAATTGCTTTAGGTGCAAGGTTAGGTTGTCTGTTCGAGATGTTTCCTGTTTCTTATGGTAGGATTGTATTGCTATAAACTTCCCTCTTAGAACTGCTTTTGCTGCATCCAGTAGGTTTTGGGTCGTCGTGTCTCCATTGTCATTTGTTTCTAGGTATTTTTTGATTTCTTCAGTGATCACTTCATTATTAAGTAGTGTATTATTTATCCTCCATGTGTTTGTATTTTTTACAGATCTTTTCCTGTAATTGATATCTTGTCTCATAGTGTTTTGGTTGGAAAAGATACTTGATACAATTTCAAATTTCTTAAATTTACCAAGGCTTGATTTGTGACCCAAGATATGATCTATCCAGGAGAATATTCCATGAGCACTTGAGAAAGATGTGTATTATATTGTTTTTTGATGTAATGTCCTATAAATATCAATTAAGTACATCTTGTTTAATGTATAATTTAAAGCTTGTGTTTCCTTAACTATTTTCATTTTGGATGATCTGTCCATTGGTGAAAGTCGGGTGTTAAAGTCCCCTACTGTGAATGTGTTACTGTTGATTTCCCCTTTTATGGCTGTTAGTATTTGCCTTATTTATTGAGGTGCTCCTATGTTGGATGCCTAAATACTATCTTTTTGGATTAATCCCTTGATCATTATGTAGTGTCCTTCTTTGTCTCTTCTAATTGTCTTTATTTTCAAGTCTGTTTTATTTGATATGAGAATTGCTACTCCAGCTTTCTTTTGGTTTCCATTTGCATGGAATATCTTTTTCCATCCCCTCACTTTCAGTCTGTATGTGTCTCTAGGTCTGAAGTGGGTCTCTTGTAGACAGCATATATAAGGGTGTTGTTTTTGTATCCATTCAGCCAATCTGTGTCTTTTGGTGGGAGCATTTAATCCATTTACGTTTAAAGCAATTATCGATATGTATGTTCCTATTCCCATTTTCTTAATTGTTTTGGGTTTCTTATTGTAGACCATTCCTTCTCTTGTGTTTCTTACCTAGAGAAGGTCCTTTAGCATTTGTTGTAAAGCTGGTTTGGTGGTGCTGAACTCTCTCATTTTTTGCTTGTTTGTAAAAGTTTTAATTTCTCCATCAAATCTGAATGAGATCCTTGCTGGGTAGAGTAATCTTGGTTGTAGGTTTTTCTCCTTCGTCACTTTAAATATGTCCTGCCAGTCCCTTCTAGCTTGCAGAATTTCTGTTGAAAGATCAGCTCTTAACCTTATGGGTATTCCCTGGTGCGTTATTTGTTGTTTTTCCCTTGCTGCTTTTAAAATGTTTTCTTTGTATTTAATTTTTGACAGCTTGATTAATATGTGTCTTGGTGTGTTCCTCCTTGGGTTTATCCTGTATGGGACTCTCTGTACTCCTGGACTTGATTAACTATTTCCTTTCCCATATTAGGGAAGTTTTCAACTATAATCTCTTCAAATATTTTTCATCCCCTTTTTTTTCCCCTTCTTCTTCTGGAACCCCTATAATTCGAATGTGGGTGTGTTTAATGTTGTCCCAGAGGTCTCTGAGACTGTCCTCAGTTCTTTTCATTCTTTTTTCTTTATTCAGGGTTAAAGGAGCCGCTGATGTGGGGGCTCTGGCTCACTCAGGCCGGAGGGAGGGAGGGGTATGGAGGCAGGGCAAACCTGCGACAGCAGAGGCCAGCGTGGCTTTGTACTAGCCTGAGGCGCCCCGTGCGTTCTCCCTGGGAAGTTGTCCCTGGATCCCGAGACCTTGGCAGTGGCGGGCTGCACAGGTTCCCAGGAAGGGAGGTGTGGATAGTGACCTGTGCTCACACAAAGGCTTCTTGGTGGCGGCAGCAGCAGCCTTAGTGTCTCATGCCCGTCTCTGGGGTCCACGCTTTTAGCCGCGGCTCCCGCCGGTCTCTGGAGCTCCTTTAAGCAGTGCTCTTAATGCCCTTTCCTCGTGCACCAGGATATAAAGAGAGAAGAAAAAGTCTCTTGCCTCTTCGGCAGGTCCAGACTTTTCCCCGGACTCCCTCCCAGGTAGCCATGGTGCACTAGCCCCTTCAGTCTGTGTTCACACCGCCAGTCCTCTCCCTGTGCTCCAACCAAAGCCCGAGCCTCAGCTCCCAGCCCCGCCCACACTGGTGGGTGAGCAGACAAGCCTCTCGGGCTGGTGAGTGCAGGTCGGCACCACTCCTCTGTGCGGGAATCTCTCCGCTTTGCCCTCCGCACCCCTGTTGCTGTGCTCTCCTCCGTGACTCCGAAGCTTCCCACCTCCGCCACCCGCAGTCTCTGCCTGGGAAGGGGCTTCCTAGTGTGTGTAAAGCTTTCCTCCTTCACAGCTCCCTCCCACTGGTGCAGGTCCTATCCCTATTCTTTTGTCTCTGTTTATTCTTTTTTCTTTTGCCCTACCCAGGTATGTGGGGAGTTTCTTGCCTTTGGGGATGTCTGAGGTCTTCTGCCAGCGTTCAGTAGGTGTTCTGTAGGAGTTGTTCCACGTGTAGATGTATTTCTGATGTAGGCGATCTCCGTGTCTTACTCTTCCACCATCTTGCCCCCTCACCCTCGATAAAGTCTTGAGGTAGCATAATTTGGACAAAACAGCCGTAAAATTCGCAAGTTCACAAATTTTCTTGATGTCATCAAAAAACTAAGGTTGCAGGGCCATCAACTAGCATGAAATCTAGAAAGAGACAGCCTCCTGAAAGGAGATACAGAATGTGAATATTTGCTTACTTTGGGTTGAAAAGATCAGAAACAGACCAGTAAGGAAAATTCAGCAAAAATATCTAACAAATTTATGGAAACTTATTGTAGGCTAGTGAAGGAGTGCGGAGACCCTGGGGACTGCAAATATAAAGAATGTATGTACCTTTTTGCAGGCTTTTTTGACACAAATTCCCTTGGCAGGATTTCTGAGGAAGCTCCCTTCATGATCTCTAGGGTAAGGGAACAGCAACTCCCAAGGAAGAGAAAGCAAATTACACCCAAACCATTCTCCTTCATCTCCCTATTGCTGGGAAGCCATTTTCCATGGGTCTCTCTGTTTTCACACATCTTGCAAGTAGAGGAACAGAAAGCATTTTGTTCTGGACTATTTTTTCAATAATAACTGTATAGTCAACAACCATGGAAGATAGAGATAGTGTCTCCCTCAAGAGCAGAAGGCAAATATGTTTGCTGTCTGTGTAATAAGAAAATGTTTCTACTGGGGCAAAGATTAGGAAGGTTTGTTTGCTCTTCCTCATAAATAACTATAGCTTCCTAGGTTTTGGGTTTCTTACCTGTGACACCTACTGTGCCACCCCATGAAACTTGGGGGAAGGGGAAAAAAGGAAATTAATGTGAATATGAAGTTCCTGCTGCTTGCTCTGTTGTGATCAAACGGTCTTTTGTCTTTGACCCAGGATTCTCACATTTTCTGCCAGCATCCAGGAGAGTGAAGCAATGCAACTTGTTAGATTTGAGTAGGATACAATTTCAGATTTTTTAGTTTTGACATATCCGTGGGAGCAAAATCCTTAATCTATAGAGTAAAGAAAACATATGTTGTTGCCGTCAGGAATCTGGTGAAAACACATTGCAGCTGAGAAAAAAAAAAATGAAAGAAACTTTTAGCCCTGAGGGAGGATCAGGAATATATACTGGGCCCAGAAGTCTAGCTGAGGAAGGTTTGAGGCCACTAAGAAGGATCTTAATGGCTGTCTAAGTCTGAGGCTTAATCATAACATCAGGGACTCACTCATCCTTTCAAGCTAACAGGCACGAAAGCGCAGGTAAGAGTACAATACTGCCATTAGAGTTGAAAGAGCATGGACAAACCTCCCTGATGCACAGAACAAAGAAAAGACTTAATGCTGAAAATGGAAATGATTGAGAAAAACTCTCTGGCAAATGTACCCATAAAATAAATTCATGGTAAACAGAGGAAAATAAAACCTATGCTGCGCTGAGGATAACTAAGACAGCAACAAAACCCAGCCACGTATCTTACTAGATGAACTCCAACCCTCACATTAGAAGCCCTGATGGAGGAATGATGCGCACCTTTTTAAGCACATAATTTATTGACCTTAGTCACCTCTTTCCTACACCAGAAGTCCAGTTTTAAACATAAATGACAAAACATATTATTAAAAGGCAAGAAAATCCACTTCCAAGAGATGAAGGAATCAGCATGACTGCTCATATACAAAGCACATTTTGGAACAACAGAGAATTGTAAATAACTATTATTAATGCGTTAAAGACAAATAGAAAAAATGAGCATCATGAAAGATCAGATGGATAAATTGGCAGAGATATGAAAACCATAAGAATAAACCTAGCAGAAATGCAAAAACCCAAACCATAATAACAGAGGTGAAGAATGCCTTCAATGGCTCCTTAGTTGACTTGTCACAACCTAAGAAAGAATCAGTCAAGTTTTAAAAAGTCAGTAGGTATATATCAAATTGAAACAAAATGAGGAAAAAAGAATTTAAATTAAAAAACCAAAAGAATAACAACCTAATTGGTGTGTAACAATATCAAACAGCCTAAATCCATGTAATTGAAATCCCAGAAGGATGAGAGATAGGGAATGAGGCAGAAATATTTGAAACATAATAGTTCAGAATTTTTAAAAAGGACAGAGAATTCTCACAAATCAGATAAGCTCAAGAATACTTAAAAAGATCATCATCATCAACAACAAAACACACGAAGGTATATAATATTCAATTTGCCTTTAACAAAAGATTAACAGAAAATCTTGAAAGCACACGTGAAAAAAATACACATTACAAGTAGGCAAACAAAGAAAATGACAAGTAGACTTCTTATCAAAAAGCATGGAAGCCATGAAACCATGGCATGATGTCTTTAAACTAACGAAAGGAAATACAAAAACAAGCAAAGAAAACCACTGTCAATTCAGAATGTCCAGAAAAAAAAAAAAAATCTTTCAAAAATGAAGGAGAAATTAAGACTGTCCTGGACCAGTAAAATCTGAGAAAATTAAGTGCAAGTGTCTACTACAAGAATGTTTATAGAAAATTTTTCATGAAAGGAATTATAAAACCAAGATAGAATCTTGTATAAACATGAAGAAATAAAGAGCACTGGAAATGAAATAAATTAGATGCAAATGTTTAATTTAAATCACTCTTAAAGGTAAATGCTTGTCTAAAGCAAAATCATTAACAATCTATTGAAAGTTCATAGCATTCATGAAAGTAAAAATATAGGACAAAACTAGCACAACACACAGGAGGTAGGAATTGAGAATACAGTGTTGTAAGGTGTTTATACTATGTATCAAGGGGTATAATATTATTTTAATATAGACACTGATTAAATAAAAATATATTCTAAACTCTAGGGCAATGATTAAAAACATGTTTTCAAAGAGTATATATAGTAATTCTATAGTGGAGATAAAACTGAATCATAAAAATTGTTCAGGGCTTCCCTGGTGGCGCAGTGGTTGAGAGTCTGCCTGCCGGTGCAGGGGGCACGGGTTCGTGTCCTGGTCCGGGAGGATCTCACATGCTGCAGAGCAGCTGGGCTCGTGAGCCGTGGCTGCTGGGCCTGCATGTCTGGAGCCTGTGCTCTGTGATGGGAGAGGCCACAACGGTGAGAGGCCCACGTACTGCAAAAAGAAAAAAAAAATTGTTCAAACTACTAAAAGGCATTAAAAAAGTATAAAGACAGATGGACCAAATAAAAAACAACTAGTAAGGTGGTAGATTTCAGTAATCATATCTAGATGCATATTAAGTTAGAGTAGTATAAACACACCAATTAAAAGACAAGGATTGTCAGATTTGATTTAAAAAAGAAAAAAAAGCAAGACCCAATTATATGCTGTCTAAAAGAAATCTCACTTAAATATAAAGATAAGTCAAACTAAAAGGATGGTATGAAGTATTTCCAGTAGTTAAGATCATAGAGGTAGAAAGGAGAATGCTGGTTCCTAGGTCCTGGGAGAGGGGAGAATGTGAAGTCATTATATAATGGATACAGAGTTTCAGCTTTATAAGATGAAACGAATTATGGAGATGGATGATGGTGATAGTTATGTAACATTATGAATGTATTTAATATCACTGAGCTTTTCACTTAATAATGGTGAAGATGGTAAATTTTATGTTATATACATTTAACACAGTTAAAAAATTGAAAAAGAGGGCTTCCCTGGTGGCGCAGTGGTTGAGAGTCCACCTGCCGATGCAGGGGACACGGGTTCATGCCCCAGTCCGGGAAGATCCCACATGCTGTGGAGTGGCTGCACCCGTGAGCCATGGCCGCTGATCCTGCGCATCCAGAGCCTGTGCTCCACAATATGAGAGGCCACAACAGTGAGAGGCCCATGTACCGCAAAAAAAAAAAAAAAAAAAAAAATTGAAAAAGAAAAAAGAATGGAGAAATATATACCATACCAATATTAACCAAAAGAAAGCTGGAGTATCTACATTAATATCAGGAAAAATAGACTTCAGAACCATGAAAATTATCAAGGATGAAAAGAAGGATTAAATAACAACATAGACATCAAGTCTCTAAGAAGACAAAGCAATCCTAATCAGGCATTTGCCTAGCAATAGAAATACATGAAACAAAAACTGTTAGAACTGGAAGGTAAAATAGCCAAGTCCACAGTTTTAGCTAGAGACTACAACACTCTTCTTACAATAGTCGATTGAACAAGAAGACAGAAATTAATATATACATAGAAGACCTACAAAACATTATCAGTTTAATCTAATTAGTATGTATAGAGGACTTCAATCAACATTTTTTTCAAGAACACATTAAACACTCCTTTTTAAAGACACATAAATCATACACCAAGATAGATTATATCTAAAAATATATGTACTTAAAAATTTTAAATAATAAAAATCATATAAAAATATTTTATGAAAATAATAGAATTAAACTAGGACTCTATAACAGAAGTCTTGAAAATCATAAAATATTTGGAAATTTAACAACACACTTCTAGTTATCCTTTGAGTCAAAAAGGAAGTGTGAAGGAAAATCTTATGAAAAAATATTTTGAGCTAAATGAAAATAAAAATACACAACATCAGAATTGATAAGATGCAGCAATATCAGTGCTTAGGCATAAATTTATAGCATAAATGCTAAAATCAGAAAAGCTAAAGATCTCAAATTAATAATCTGAACTTTTAAGAAACTAGGAAAAAAGAAGAACAGAAAATTTAACTGAAAGCAAAGGTTGTTCAAGATTTGAAAATCAAGTATTGTAATCACATTAGGAGACTAAAGAAAAATATGATCATCTAAAAAGATATAAAAAAATAATTTGATGAAACTGAACATTCACACATGATAAAAAACTAAGTAAATTGGGGATAGAAGGGAATCTACATTTATTATAATAATGGTAAAGATAGAATGCTTTGTCAATAAGATAAGAAACAAAATAATAATGTTCTTCCTCATTGCATAGATTCAACATCACCCTGGAATTCCTAGTCAATGCATTAAGACAAGGTAAACTAAAGGCTAACAGATTCGACACAGAAAAAATAAATCTGTCTCTATTCACAGGAAGCATGAATATCAGAATAGCCCAATGTTTAGGTTAGCATAATCAATGCCCAGAGATTTCCCTAAATTAAGAGGTCATTAGAGAAGGAGTATGTTTAGTTATTTTGGTTATTTATCTCATGGCTTGAACTGTGAGAGGTTTCGCATTCAGAATCAATAGAATCCACCTAGGGCTTCCCTGGTGGCGCAGTGGTTGAGAGTCCTACTGACGATACAGGGGACACAGGTCCGTACCCCGGTCCGGGAAGATCCCACATGCTGCGGAGCGGTTGGGCCCGTGAGCCTGAGTGTCCGGAGCCTGTGCTCCGCAACGGGAGAGGCCACATCAGTGAGAGGCCCGCGTACCGCAAAGAAATAGAAAAGAAAAAACAGAATCCACATAGCACACAGAAGAATCTGAAGGTATTATTTTCCACTAGACTCTTTTATTAGAACCTACTGGAAATTAGATTTGGTTGCTATTCCTGTAATGCAAGGAATTAAAATGCAAATTTTAATGCAATAAAATTTCAATTTTATTGAAATTTCTTCCTAGAATCCTTGATTCTAGGAGAGTGCTCTCTGCTTGAAGATATAAATAGATAGTTGGGTAGATAGATAAATAATTAGATAGATGATAGATAGATCTCCTTATGCAGACCCTGGTGAACATGGAGATTTGAACTATTATTGCTTACCAAGATTCATCAGAGTAACAATATCTCATCCCTATGTGGGAACATAAATAGCAACAAGAACCTGCTTTCTGTTTCTGAAAAACAGATCTTATATACGAACTGCAAAAGGCATAATTTGCATAATCTGAGGTGAGGAGTGGAGTGAAATAAGAAGATTCCTGAGAAATCAGTAAGAAGGAAAGATTTCTTCTTTCTTCTTCTTTAAAGGAAGGGGCTTTGGTTTTCTCTTCACTCCTGAACAATCCCAGCTACAGTCTCAGCAACACCTTGAAACTGTGTCTTCATAGTCCAGTCCAGGCTCTCACAAATGCAATATTTTCGGTGATTAGGAATTTGCCTGACACTTTTTCTATGCTTTGAGTTGTCTTGCAGAGCTTTGACTTAAGGTATAATGAGCAAAATGGCTGTAAGTTGTCAGCAATTGAAAGGTTTTACATAAGGGATGACTTTTCTTACACATCCATTTTAAAGGTGTATTTGGTAGAGGACTTTAAAAATGGATCCAGGTCACTTTTGTCTGCCTAGATTTGATTCTGTTGCAATCAGGAGAAGCAGATGTACTGTTTAGAAAGCATATCATAAAACGTTACCAAATCTTTAGATTTAAGATATTACAAGTAATAACAATACATACATAAAACAGCTTAATGGATTAGCTTTTATTCATGGTAAAATATACCTAATTCAGAAGCACATGCACACAACAAAGAATATATATAAGCCTTCATTTAGTTATTGTCTTTTAGGTAAGCCTACTTTTGTTCATAATGGTTGTGTAAAGACAGATTAGAGGAGTCCACATGAAAGTATTTATTTAGTCTTTCATGCTGGGATTTTGTATCTAGAACGCATGAATGATCATCATAATTATAATTTATCATTTTACTATGATATACAATTAGCCAGCTAGTAGATAATAAAGGAAAGAAAAAAATGGCAAGTTTTAAATAAGGAATGTACATAAGTTAATTTTTTGGGGCCTCTCACTGTTGTGGCCTCTTCCATTGCGGAGCACAGGCTCCGGACGCGCAGGCTCAGCGGCCATGGCTCACGGGCCCAGCCGCTCTGCAGCATGTGCGATCTTCCCAGACTGGGGCATGAACACGTGTCCCCTGCATCGGCAGGTGGACTCTCAACCACTGCACCACCAGGGAAGCCCCATAAGTTAATTTTTAAAGGAACTGTTAAAAGTTCCTTTTAAAAAATTAGAGATTTATTGGCTTAGAGAATATAGAGTTGAGGCTGCAATTGCATCTACAACTCAACACACATACTCATACACACATTTAATCTTAAATGTACCCGTACAAAACCACATGTAATGAGTTTTTCTGATCTATTTTACTGAAAGTGCAGTTCAGCCTCATACTCCATGCTTGTCATTCTCTAGTCATGCTCTTTGCTGCCTCCCAGCCTTCGCTCCTAAACTTTCTTCCATCTTTACCTGGCTAGGGCTGAGACAAAAAATGATTCCTTCAAAGAGGCATCCTCTGACTTTCTGATTTAAATTATGTAACTCCCCTCCTCCAATTATTCCTTCTTATCTTTATTGGTCATTACCTATTCATCTGTCTATTGTTAAATACTAGTATCCCTCTCTATATTGTAAATTCCATCCTGATAACATTATTGTGTGCTTAGTTAATCATTTTGTGTTCAGGATCTAGCAGAATTGCTGGCACTTAGAAAATATTATCCTTAACCCCTGCTCCTTGCCTAATCTTCCTCATTTTAGGGAAGAGAATCAGGACAAATGATGTGCCTCCCATTTTTTCTCACTTCTTAGCCAAACCATTGACAATTCCTGCAAGGTTTACCTTCCACTACACACTAAAAATATTCACTATAAATTGTACATCTGAGTACTTTTCACTCCCTTTACCACTAAAATGCTAATCCAACTCTTTACCGTCTACTGTTTAGGTTACTGCAGTAACCCCCTAAATAGATTATCTTCCCTCTCACTTTCAATCTCTAGAAACCTTTTCCAGGAACCTGAGTGGTCCTTTAAAAATATAAATATGATCATGTTGCTCCTCTACCCAGATCTCTCCAGTGTCTTCCCATCACATTTAAAAACAAAGGAAACATTCTTCCAAAGGTTAACAGAGCTCTCAAAGATCTGCTTCCTAATTGGGTTCAGATATTATAGCTCTTGCTTTTGCCCTCCCAATCCAACACTCTTCAAACTGACCAACAGATATCCACGCCAGGGCCTTTGCAGTAATTGTTCCATGTGCTGTGAACCATGACTCCTCTGCTTCAGACCTAATGAGCAGAGGAGATCAGAGAAGTCTTGCTTGTCAATCTTCTCTAAAAGAGCTCCTTCCACAAGTATTTTTTCCATCTTATTGGGTTCTTATTGATATATAACACGTGCAAATTTAAGGTGCAAAATATGATTTGATTTTCCACCATCATTTTCTATCTGCACTCTGCTTCTTGTCTTTTTACTTCATGCAACTTCATATTTTGTGTTATTTAAATATTTTTGTTTTGTCTCTTTTCACTACAGTATAAGCTTTAAAGAGTATGGACTTATTTTTTTGTTTTGTTTTAATTCACATCTAATTTCCAATCAACAACTAGGTTCTCTTTGAATACTGTTGAATGAATAAATAAATGTTAAACAAATGGATCTTTAAAATATGAATGAATAAATGAATGAAAAAGTGAGTGCATAAATAAGTTAAAACTGACAAATTGCGTTGCACAAGCAGTCATTCTCTTTGGCAGGCAATAAGCTTTACCCAAGGAATAACAAACTTCCATGTTGAATGTTCTGGTGTAATAAATATGCATCTAGACTTATACATATATCCATAATATTTATTTTTTCTATTAATCATTATGCTTTTCTATGATATCACTTATCTGCTTCATTAAAAAAGATCCTGAATTTTTATAGACCATTATATCCTGTCCAATATCATTTGCCAAGCATTCAAGATCCTTCATAATCTGGCTATGCTATGCTCTCTTTATCTTATTATCAGTGCATTCAATATTAAAATCTCATATCTCTTTTGAATCATGAGAAACATTAAAAATAATGCTGAAACCAAGCACCCACATCTTGGTTTCTAACACCATTCTCCAGTAAAAGAAACTGGAGCTGTTTTGAAATGACTGATTTTAAGACTGGGGCAGGGACTATATAAAATGATCCTGAGCATCTTATAAGATCAGAAAGCAAGAAATTGTTCAAATACAAAAGTTACCACAATAATAGGAATATGTCAAAGGGGCACAAAAACCAACCAAAGGACTGCTAATGGCCAAAACTGGAACAATCTTGCAACAAAACAAATTAAGTAGAATTGGGTTATAACCTAAAATAGAAAATAAATATCCTTGAGTCCATACTGATACAAATAAATAATTGAATAAATACATAAGGAAGAAGAGACTAACCTCTCATGCAGAAGAATTACAAAACAGTTGTGTATCTACTCTGCTCTCAAGTTGTGTATCTACTCTCTCTGCTCTGTATGTAGGCATATCTTTCCAAAGAGCATAAGATGAGAAAAGGGAAGAAGAGTAAATTTACAGTGGAGAAACCTGACAAACACTACCTCAGCCAGGTGATCAAGGTCAACATCAACTGAAGTAAGTCATGTTACGAGCATGTATCCTTAATGTGATGTGATGAGAATGATACTTTACTTCTCTGGCCTTCTTGCCCCCCAAACTCATAACCCCAGTCTAAGCATGAAACATAAGACAGAGAGGAATTTTCTACAAAATATTTGACCAGTACTCCTTAAAAACAGTCACGGTTGTCAAAAACAAGGAAAGTCTGAGAAAGGGCAACGTTCCAAAGGATGCTTAGAAGACAAGAGGACTAAATGTAATTCAATATTCTAGATGAGACCCTGAAACAACAATAACAAAAAAGGACATTAAGCAAAACTAAAGAAACCTCTATATACCACATCTTTATCCATTCATCTGTCGATGTGCACTTAGGTTGCTTCCATGTCTTGGCTACTGTAAATAGTGCTGCTATGAACATTGGGGTGCATATATCTTATTGAATTAGAGTTTCCCCTAGATATATGCCCAGGAGTGGGATCGCTGGATCATACGGTAACTTTAGTTTTAGTTTTTTAAGGAACTTCCATACTGTTTTCCATAGTGGCTTCACTAGTTTACATTCCCGATATTCATATGCTGAATATTTCTAAATCAAGTAATATTTCTGCTCCTGTCATATTTTCATTCACACAATAATTTTTGAAAGATCCATTAGTTTTCTTATTTCATTGAAGTAGGAAGATATATTATCGTAGTTCATTTGGAGGAACTTGATTATCACCCAGACTATGCATGCAGCAAAACCTTATTTTGTTTGTAAAGTCCAATACTATCTTTTACTGTTGAACTCCCTGTCATTCATGTCACTCCATGAGCTATAACAAAATCTTTTTTGTCCTTCAGAATTTTGTATCAACGGTCTGTTTTACTTTGACCGGGGAGATCTGACGACAACACAGCATTTGAGCAAGGAAATAACTAGTTCATATTTATTCCTTCCTTAGAGAGGAGAATGCTGACAAGATGATATTGAATCAGACTCAAAGCCAGCTAGCTTGAGTCATTAGCTTATATGCCAAACAACAGCTTTGCATTTTGCCCTGAAAACAAAGAAATTTTTAACCTCCTAGTGCCATATTTCTTTAATAATTTATCCTCCTCCTCATCATCATTTTACTACTACAGAGATGACACTTTAGTAAGGCTTCCATTCCATGATATCTTTTAAAAAGTTTGGCTTTAAATAGGAATAATTAACCTTAATAAATATAAATAAATTCAAGAGATGTTATCCCTAAAAGCTTTTGCAGTTAACAACTTTTAATAAGGTTCACATCATCTAGAGCTTAGAATTTGTTTTTTTTATTTTTTTAAAATTTAGATGTAATTCACATGCAGTGCAATATACAAATCTTTTTTTTCTTTTTCTTCTTTTTTTTTTTTGGCCATGCCATGCGGCATGTGGGATCTTAGTTCCACGACCGGGGATCAAACCCATGCCCCCTGCATTGGGAACATGGAGTCCTAACCGCTGGACTGCCAGGGAAGTCCCTAGAATTTGTTTTTAATGCATACTTTTTACTATTTAATATATATATTTAAAATTATTGAAGACAGCAAGAAACAAATTTTAAGTGATATTCACAAGACTCAATGAACATTTATATTTTCTTGAAGATTTTCCTGAATTGAGTTTATTTTATTTTCCTGTGTCAAGAACTTCTTTACATTAGAAGTGTCACAATTAGCATAATAATGCACGAAACTTGGCAAACAATACATTAATCTGTTTGGCAATGTGCCAAATTACATCTTAACCTCCATGCCAGAATGGTAATGCTCTTGTTTGTAATGATCGCCGTTAATTTGTCATAATGGCAGAAACAAATCTGTTAGCATGGTTCTTGACTATGTAACAAACAGCAATGTTCTAACTTTGTTCTGTTTGTCTGCCAAACCATTGACAGTGACTCGTTCATATTGACCAGCTTCATTGTTTTTGCAATGTTACATTATAATGTTTTGTTGTACAGGGACACATACATCATAGGATCACTTTTAATTCATTTTTAATTGAAATTTTCAATATTAATTTCATAATAGTTGTTAATAGCTAGTCCCCTGGATCATGACTGACTTGGTCAGAAAGTTCAAAGACATTTATTGTTCTAAAGAATTCTCTATTGATTAAATGTCATTCAATAGCTTTCCTTCTGATATTAGAAATTCTACTAATTAGCTGATTAGTCATAATTGAAGACATAGTACACTTATACTTACTTCTTGATTTATTTTATACATGAGCAACAGTTAAAGCATATGGCATATGTTTTTCAAATTATTTAGTTATCTTTTCAATCATTCATCACCAGCAACACCTGTGTTTCTAGAGTGCTTTAGAGTTGACAGTTTTCAATAGTATTTTAGTCATTTGGTCCTCACAAAACTTTGATAGCCTGGTAGCAGGATGGATAGATAGATAGATAGATAGATAGATAGGTAGATAGATAAATAGATAGATAGAAGTATTCAATTGCTTCTGACACATAGCAAGTGTTGACGACTACTGCTCTAAAGCAATTTTATCAGATAGTTTTCTGAAAATAGATTTAGATTCTTCTGTGGACATGAATGATGAACAGCCTGAGGTGAGGGCAGGAACATTAGAAAAAGGAAAACTAGTTAAACAAAAAGTAAAATTGACTCTTTCTTAAATATGGAGTAATTTCATGGGAACTGTAAATGTTACTTTGCCACCATCTAACATCTCCTTACTCAATTTTCTGAGGCCTGAAATTCCACAGAGAATTTTTTTCTGTTTTTTTTTCCTTTTTCCTTCCTAGTGAAATCCAAATAACCCTTCAGGGAAATAGCAATATCAGGTCCTATCAGTCACTTATTTCCACCATTAAGTGAACTGATTAGATCATTTCTTGAGAAGAGGATTTGACATGGTAAATATGTGGACAGAATAAAGTTTACCACTTACGCAAGACAGAGCACATTGGGATGGAGAGTGGAGGGTATGAGATTCCTAAGACAGATTTTATTTCTTGCACATATTTTCCTAGCATTGTGTTGGATGATTCTGCAAGTTTCGGTTTCATCTCATAGCAGTTGTTAGTAGGATATCCCAGAGATGAAGTTTTGCATCCTATACCCTTAATCATAGCCACTATGAAAGAACATCTTTATCAAAGTACAAAACCACCATTTGCTCTTTACAGTTCCCATAGCTTGGTTCATTGGTTATGGGGTTCATCCAGTTCTTTCACTCATCCATCTATCTGGTACCTACTGGGTGTTAAGGACACAATGAAAAACAAAGTAGAGTTCCTACTTTTCAGGATCCCTAGGAAAACATACTTATAAATGCATAATTATTGACACAGTGTCATGACACTATATTAAATTACAGGCAAGGAGCCCAGTGAAAGAAGATTTATTTTTCATTTAAGAATTGGCTTTACCAAAAATTCAAACTGGGTAGACCTTCACTTAGAAGTAAAGGGGTATAAAGTATTGTAATCAGAAGAAATGAAATGGGCAGAACAAGTCCAGAAAAAATATGTCTTTAAACAATTCATCTTGGTAGAATGTTTGTCTTGAAACATTTTTACTACAATATAGCTAAACCTTCTCCCCTAGTGTGTTAGTTTTCAATTAGAAATTTAAATAGGATTTTCAGAAATAAAATATAGAACCACCAAACTATAGGACAGATTTTGCATTTATATAGTCTTGGTTAGGTTACTGACTCTCTCACTTTTAGACAGATGCCATAAGGTAAACTACTTAATCTGAGTGTCAGTTTTCTTCTATAAAATGGGACTATTATAATTCTTGTGTCATGTGATTGTGAGGATTAAATATAATAACATATGTGAAGGACTTACTGTGGTGATTACTGACAGTTGGAGCCCAGTAAAAGATGGATGCTGTACTTACTGTCATTGAATAACTTGATATTCTACAGGCTGGATGTGGGTTACCTGGAACAAGCCATGACAAATTCTTATTAAGTCATAATTTTGCCTAAGGCTGGTCTACCTGTGAAAAAGTCACTTCAGTTTATGTGTGGAGAAAAATGGTTTTTAAAAACTTTATTTAAAACTGTTTTCTTCAAAATATGAGGGTCTCTCTATTAGATGATTTTATGTCAGTAAATGGCCATCAATTTAAATATGTTTAAATTGTATATAATCAAGTGCCTATTTTATAAAGAAAACAAATAATATAGACGCCCAGGAAAAACAATTCTAGGCAGTTATTAAAAATAAATGATTATATTTTACTGTAAACATTTAGAATAAGTTTATTCTGAGCAATATTTACCAAAACTTTCAAGTCCATATTGTCACAAAGTATTAAGTTCCACATTGTTTAGATACTTCCATTTCATACACTGTGAGACTGCAATCTTAAGTCCTATGGAATTTGATAAACTTACCATTTACTTGTAAATTAATTCAACATTGGGATCCTAATGTAATAGAATAGTTAAAATGTCTCCCAAATTGAATAATTTACTACTAATAAGCGACCCACTGAATCTGAATTGCACTAGACATAAAAATATGTCCAATGAAGTAACTGCATTTGTGTATCATTAATATTTTAATGGTTCAGTCAATATCAGAGGTTTTTATGGCAATATTAATCTGCTTCTCTAAAGCTATAGGGGCTTTCAAAAAGTACCTTTATGTTTATTTATTGCCCCAGCAGAAGAAAATATGGTTACATATACAGAAACAGGTAAACAGATTTCTAGAAATACAAAACCGTGTAACAAAAATTATCTGATCATTTAAAAAGCAAGTGCAGTACAAACAAATTAAACCAGTAAGGTCTTTTATATGAAAAATTCAAAAGTAGACAAATACATTTTCATTTCATGATGTTGTAAATATAAAGATAAATTAATAACTGCTCTTTATATAAAAATGTGATGATCTAGGCTCCAGAGTATAGGTCCTTCAAATTATGTCAATACATAAATGTGTTGTTTTCTGTTACTGCTCATAAGAATGAGAGGGGGAAGGAAGAAGCTTGTCTTTCCTTGAAACACTGAGTCTCTGATGTCTCCTACTTGGTTACTTCATTCAATAGAGTGTCTCTTAGTACATTAAATTGTACAGTATTTGTGAATGGCTAAGGGAAGATTTTATATGTAAGGGTTCAAGATAAATCACAATTAAAAAATCTAATTTTCAAGAAGTGACTTATTGTTTCTTTACTTACTGGAGGACTTCATTTAGCCATTTTTTAGGATAGATTTTTTAAAATTTTATTTATTTATTTATTTATTTATTTTTGGCTGCATTGGGTCTTCACTGCTGCGGGCAGGCTTTCTCTAGTTGCAGCAAGCGGGGGCTACTCTTCATTGCAGTGCACGTGTTTCTCATTGCAGTGACTTCTCTTGTTGCAGATCACGGTGCGTGGGCTTCAGTAGTTGTGGCACACGGGCTCAGTAGTTGTGGCTCGTGGGCTCTAGAGCACAGGCTCAGTAGTTGTGGCGCATGGGCTTAGTTGCTCCATGGCGTGTAAGATCTTCCCAAATCAGGGATTGAACCCCTTTCCCCTGCACTGACAGATTCTTACCACCGTGTCACCAGGGGAGTCCTTTAGGATAGATTTGCAATTGAAAAATTTGATTAGCTTTCCTTCGTTTGAGAAAATCTTGATTTCCCCTGCATAACTGAAGAATATTTTTACTGTCTATAAAAGTCTATGTTGAAAGGTGTTTTTTAAAAATTTTATTGTTTTAACCAGAACTTGAAATGTATTGTGTTGTTTCCTATATCCCCAGTGGCTTCTGATGAGAAATTGACTATCATTTTAATTGTATTTCCCCTTATAGATAAGATGATGATTTTACCTGGTAGCTTTCAAGATTTTTTTGTTTTTTCATTTTCGGAAGTTTAAATATATGTCTTAGCATGGATTTCTTTCAGATTATCCTGTTTCAATTTAGCTCAGCTTCTTGAATCTGCAGGTTTATTTATTTAGCCAAATTTGGGGAGGTTTTAACCATTATTTCTTCAAGTACTTCTTCAGCCCTTCCCTCTTCCTCTTCTCCTAGAACGTCAATCACACAAATATTGGGTATGTTATAGCTCCACAGACCCATGAGTCTCTGTCATTTTTGAGTTTATTTTCACTCTGTTATTTTGATTGTGTAACGTCTATTGTTTCATCTTGTAATATACTGATCCTTTTTTCTGTCTCCTCAGTTCTGCTTGAGCCTATCCACTGATTTTTTTAAAATTTCAGTTATTGTATTTTTCAGTTCTAAATTTTTCATTTGGTTCTTCTTTATGTCTTCTCTTTCTTTGCTGAGACTTTCTATTTTTACATTTGTTTCAAGTGTGTTCTTAATTACTCATTGAAGCAGTTTTAACATTACTACCTTAAAACCTTTATCAGATAAATCTAGTATTTCAATCAATTAGTGATAGCATCAATTGTCATCATAGATGACATAGATAGATGTCATAGATTATCTTTTTTTATTCAGTTTGAATCTTCCCACTTCTTGGTATGATGAGTGATTTTCTATTGAAATCTAGATATTGTGGGTATTTTGTTGTGAGACTGGATCTTATTTAAACTTCTATTTTGGGACTTCCCTGGTGACATGGTGGTTAAGAATCTGCCTGCCAATGCAGGGGACATGGGTTTGAGCCCTGGTCTGGGAAGATCCCACATGCCGCAGAGCAAATAAGCCCGTGCACCACAACTACTGAGACTGCATGCCACAGTTACTGAAGCCCATGTGCCTAGAGCCCGTGCTCCACAATAGAAGCCACCGCAATGAGCAGCTTGCACACTGCAATGAAGAGTAGCCTGTGCTCACTGCAACTAGAGAAAGCCTGCGTGCAGCAATGAAGACACAATGCAGCCATAAATAAATTCATTAATTAAAAAAAACCTTCTATTTTAAATAGATTCCTCTGACACCACTCTGGAAAGGAAAAGGAATGTTACTTCCAGTTGGAGAGAGTAGTTCAAGTTCTCTACTAGGCCTCCATCGTCATTGAAGGTGGAAAGGCTCTTACTGCTGGCAAGAGTGAGATTTCTGGTCCCTATTTGTCCCTATGGTGGAGGCAACTTTGTTAATGTCAGGTGATGATGAGAGTCCTGACTTTCCACTAGTCTTCCTCTGACAACCCAAGTAAAGAGGGGGAAAATTGTCTCATTACTGACAAAAGGAGAGGAAGTCTGGCTTCCCATGTGGACCACTGATATTACAGAGGTGAGGCTCATCACCAGTCAGAAGGAATGAAATTCCTTACTCCTTACTTGACCTTATCTCACACCACCCTTGCAGGAGTTTGGAGAATTTTGTTATAGCCTCATTAGTGTGGAAGTCTAGGCTCCATACTCACCCTTTGCTGATGTGGATGAGGGTAGAACACAGGTTTTTTCCTGTGCTGTTTGACTGAATTAGAACAGTTATTACTTAAGTTTTTTGTCTTGCTAGGCTGTCTCTTTCCTGGTCTTTCAGCTAGAACAAAGAGCTTTTGTTGGGGAATTTTTATCTGGGCCTGTTGGCATCTCCAGTTTGCCAGCTTTCCAGTTCTAAGACATATGAGCCCCTCCAAAAAAAAACAACAACAAAAAAAACACTTTCATGTTGTTTCTGGCATCCCCAAATCCCTAGACAGTATTCCTTCTCTCTACGTTTCAGTCTTACATCTTGCCTTTGATATTAAACAATATTTGGCTTACATTTTGAAATCTTTTCAATTCTTGAATATTATTGAAATATTTCAACATTACATACTATTACCTCCAAACTGCTTTTCTAATGTCTTATTTTTATTACATGCATCATTTGCCTAATGATGTTTTAGACTGTCATATATTCATTAGCTATTACTCCTGAAGTCATAGAGAAGTGAAAACTAATCAGTTAGCTATCATAAACACTTTTTGAAGAGTTTTTGTGAATAATAAACAATATATATACAAATAGAAGACAAAACTCAAGATGGAAAAATATTTGTATGTAAATGATAGCTACAACCCCAAAAAGCAATAAATAAATAAATAATACCAGCAAGGTAATTTTTTTTAATTTAAGTATAGTTGATTTACAATGTTGTGATAGTGTCAGTTGTACAGCAAAGAGATTCAGATATACATACGTATTTGTCTATCTTTTTCAGATTATTTTCCCTTATAGTTTATTACAAAATATTGAGTATGGTTCCCAGTGTTACACAGTAGGTTCTTGTTGGTTATCTATTTTATATTTAGTAGTGTGTATATGTTAATCCCAAACTCCTAATCTTTCCCCTTTGGTAACCATAAGTTTGTTTTTTATGTCTGTGGGTCTATTTCTATTTTGTATGTACATTCATTTGTATCTTTTTTTTTTTTGATTCCACATATAAGTGATATTATATGATATTTGTCTTTCTCTGTCTGGTTTACTTCACTTAGTATGATAATCTCTAGGTCTATCCATGTTGCTGCAAATGGCATTATTTCATTTTTTATGGCTGAGTAATATTTCATTGTATAAATATACCACATCTTAACATCATACTCAGTGGTGAAAAGCTGAAAGTGTTTCCTCTAAGATCAGGGACAAGACAAGTATGTCCACTCTTGCCACTTTTATTCAACATAGTTTTGGAAGGCCTAGCCACAGCAATCGGAGGAGAAAAGAAATAAAAGAAATTCAGATTGGAAAAGAGGAAGTAAAACTGTCACTGTTTACAGATGTCATGATACTATACATAGAAAATCCTAGGGAGGCTACCAGAAAACCACTAGAGCTCATCAATGAATTTGTTAATTTTTTTTAAAGACAAGAGATAATTGAAGGAGTAAAGGCAAATGGATAATAAATGTACAAGCAGATATTTCAATCATATTAGCAAACAAAAGTCAACAATAATGCTATTTATTCACTAATTATTTTGAAAGATTTTAGATGATGCTGATGAGAATATTCTCTGAGTGAGATACTCACTTATATTGCTAATTCAAATGAAAACCTGCTACAATGTTTTTTAAAAGTATTTTGACACTATGAACTAATACTCTTAAAAATGTTCATAAACTGGCTCATATAGCTACTGATAACAAGTACAATGTAAGGATATAATATCAAGCTAAAATTACATAAATGTAGCATTTTCTGGAATCCATCAAATGGAATCAGACTACAGTTTAACAAAATGAGAATACTTAAGTAAATTATGTGATTTATATGAAATAAATTATTGAAAACAATATTTATCAAAAGATTTAATAACAAGACTATGTAAAAGGAAAATTAGTGCATAGAATGACATAGATGGAATGATCTCAGCAATGCAAGATATAATATATGCACATATCCATTACTTAACACCATTAATTAATTCCCTAGTGACAGAATTTTAGAAAGAATAAGTAAAAATGCCATTACTGTCATATTAAGCTATTATGATTATATATGCTTTATTATCTGTCCCATTAAATTTCTGAGAACTTTATGTTGCTCTGTCTTTATGGATCTCTTACTTTTTCTTCCCCCTGATGTTTTTCTAAAGCATTTTAAAATCTATTTATTTTAAGATGTTAGCTACAGTTTTATGAGTTTTTTTAATTCCATTATTTTGTGAGAGAGCTAAATAAATGTCTTCCAATATACCAATTCTCACAAAGAAAATTCCTTGAGGACATTTGTAATTTTAAATACAAAGTAAGGCAGAAAATTTGGGCAGAAAAAGCAAAGAAGTGAATACACCCAGGTTGAATGAAAACTTGTCTTGGTGTTAGTTCAAAATTAAGATTAACTTTCCACTTTAATATTTGAAAAATAATGCTCATTGACTGTGAAATTGGATATATATGTTTTCTAAGTTACTGCTCTAAAAAAAAAAGGGAGAACATGAATTTTGACTAGGAAGGAATATGTAGTGAAAGAAAAAAGAGGTTATAAAGAAATTCTGCAAAATATCGATTTAATTGATACTTGCTTGACTCCCAAGACTATCTTCCTAACCACTAGGCTACAATGACACCTCCCAGTATAGGCTGTCAATTTCTGTATTCCCAGGAGATATATATATTTAATGGCTGCATTGGGTCTTCACTGCTGAGTGCAGGCTTTCTCTAGTTGTGGCGAGCAGAGGCTACTCTTCATTGCAGTGCCCGGGCTTCTCATTGCGGTGGCTTCTCTTGTTATGGAGCACGGGCTCTAGGTGCGTGGGCTTCAATAGCTTTGGCTTGCGAGCTCTAGAGCACAGGCTCAGTAGTTGTGGCACATGGGCTTAGTTGCTCTGCGGCATGTGGGATCTTTCCGGACCAGGGCTCAAACCTGTGTGCCCTGCATTGGCAGGAGGATTCTTAACCACTGTGCCACCAGGGGAGCCCCTCCCATGATATTTTGATTACCCTTTTTACAAGAAGAAACCTGAGGCCCAAATAATTTAATGGTGAAAATAAAAACATAAAGTTCCCCTTGTGTTTGTATATGTATTTTAAAAAATTTATGCTTATAATTTTTAAAAATTATGAAACAATGTGATTAGGGTAGTCAGAAAAAGTGTCATAATTTTCAAATTATATTTGTATTTTTATCTTGTGAACACATTCACATTAACATGACACTGGTATTAGACTTAAGAAATTTATGTGTTTTATTGTAGACCTTTTCAGAAACATTTTAATGATCATCATTTCAATGTGGAACATATCAGATTATTTTGAGATAGATGTAAAGGAAGGAAAGAGACAGAAGTAGCATGAAGAAACTGGAAAATGTAAGGTAATCTGAATTCAATGACAGATATTATGTCTGAGATCAATATATTTCTAAAAAAGTTTAAGCCTCAAATGTTTTTCTTGGTCCTGCATAGTCTGTGCACATTTAGAGACTGGATGATAACTTGAAAAAGTAGTGCATAATTTTTAAAAATTATAACAAATCACTTGAAGTTATACTTTTAAATTTTATTTTAAAAAATTATATAAGAAGTTTATAATATTTTAGAAATTTTTATTTAGGACTATAGTTGTTTAATTTACTTCTGACTTCTACCCTCATGCACAACAGTTTTCTTTAAGTTATAGAAAAAAAAATATTGAAAAGTAAAACACTGTTTTTCCAGGGGTTGTTTATTAACAGTAGGTTTCTAATGCATATCTTTCAAAATAGGTCATTAACTGAGAGATTTTGATTATAAAGAGAGAATATTGAAAAAAAATAAGATCTTAATTTGTAACTTTTTACTATTAATATTTCTGTGACTACTCATATGAAAATTTTAAGGTAGTTGAAATCTTGCATAAATTAAAGCAATTCTAAAATTCAAGATATTTAAAGTTTCCTCTGTAATTTCATGGATTATTTATACATAAGTAAAATGATAGAATAAATAAGTGATAATCTAAGATTTGACTCAAGGAGATATAGGAGTACAAGATTAGAATGAGGAAAAGTTGATCTCTATATTGTTAAATCTCATTTAAAAATTTAAAGTATGCTTAACTATCTTTTCACATGGAGAGATGGAGTCCTCTAGAAGTAAGATATATCCTGAAATAAGTAATAAGTAAGGAGAGAAATTTTTGGAAAAGGGGGAAATAAAATTTGTACATACAATCATGAGTCAATTGTAAAATTCTGATGAATTTCTTAAAATATTTACCATTATTATGTGTGAGAAAAGTGAGTGCATATAACATTTCTTTAAACATTGTGATAATTATTTTGTAAAATTTAAACATGTAGCTAAATAACTCAGATAAGCTCCCCTTCTTAAGCTTTTTCTTTTTTTTTTTTTGTATAATAGACTAGACTGTGAGCTTTGCAAGTATATCCCTAACACAACAATTGAACTATAGCAGACTCTCAATAAATGGTTTCTAGATAAAAGCCATGTTGGATTCTGCAAATTAGCTCACTTAGTACCTACTCCAATCCCCTTCTCCTTAGTGTTCCTTTACCATTGTGGACAAACTCTCAAAACAAAATTATCCAGATTCTTTCACATGACAGACTCACCATGTGATGTAAGTTAAGCCAAGCAGATGTATCCACGTGAGACTTGGAAGGCAGAAGTGAGTAATGTAGTGTGGTGGCTGTACATGTGAAGATGTTGTACAAGCGTTTGTTTCTCTTAGGGCATCTCTAACAAATTATTTGTTTTTCTGTCTCTGATACTTTAGGCCTCAAGTAATAGGCATTAACGTAGTAAGGTTTCCACTAGAACAATCCCAGTTACAACTGGATATTTTCTTGTTTAGGTCATTCCAGGGTTGCTGCATTGCTGTGTAAGTTTCAGGCTATGTATGACTCAGGCTGTATGCCCTTGCCAAGCTACTTTTTCACTGAGTTGTTTCTGCTCAGAGGGAAATATTTTTCTAATTTATACAAATTTGCCCTAAAGACTTGTTGGGCCACCCTCATTACTAACGATATAACATCAAATCTTACTTATCTGTCTTTCTAGAAATTTTGTAGGAAAAATAATACACTGTAAGAAATCCTGTTGTTTATAGTGATTACACTGGACTGTTGTCTGCAACTACGGAGCCTGACAGGAATGAAATTCTTGCCCCTTTATGCTAGGTAGTGATATTGAAACTCAATGTGATTCTCTTTTGTGTGTGTGTGTGTTGCTTGTTAATCTACTTACAATATGTATTGAAAGAAACATTTAAGCCAACAGTCTACAAAATTGGAAGTGATTTCCTTGATAGTCCTTCTTTTTTCTATAACTCCAGGAGAAAAACATTCAGTATAAAATATTGTGTAAATGTTGACATCTTATATTCTCACATACTTTTTCCTAAATTATCTTTTTTTTCTTTTAACTGAAATCAAGCATATAATCCTGCAACATATGAGAAGCAAAAAGTAACTATTTTTCTTCAGGAAACACTTGTTCCAGTAAGTTAACTTATAAAGCATTCAAACTTGCTTCCTTATCAAGACCACAGCTTCTTCATTAGAACTAAACTAATAAAGTTCTAGCTCATCAAGACTGGCTTCAAAATTCCTGCCTTACAACTTTCCTCCTCATCCAAAGCTATTATGTGATAAATCTTGCCCAATTCCAGTAAAATTCCCAACTTTTTAAAGTCTGTCTTCAAATCATCCAGCCCAAAAGTTTTAACTTTATTAACTTAAAAAACTTTGGGAAAAAAAAGTTAAGAATTAATGTAATTGTAAAACAATGTTTTCTAATTCTATACCTCTCATATGTTCATCACAACTTGGAAGATAAAGTTTACATTAGCAAATGTTTAGCAATAAGGTTCATAATTTGACATATTTTCTTTTTTTTTTTTTTTGCGGTACGTGGGCCTCTCACTGTTGTGACCTCTCCCTTTGTGGAGCACAGGCTCCAGACGTGCAGGCTCAGTGGCCATGGCTCATGGGCCTAGCCGCTCCGAGGCATGTGGGATCTTCCCGGACCGGGACATGAACCTGTGTCCCCTGCATCGGCAGGCGGACTCTCAACCACTGCGCCATCAGGAAAGCCTGACATATTTTCTGTTTTGTAACTAATTATGGACTATAGACTTATGCAGCCCTAGCCATTTCTTCACACACTAATATTTTTTGTTAATGTCATATATTTATGAATTGGTTGCCTGTGTTCCAGTCCATAAAGTAAAATAAAACAAAGCTAATAGTCTTCTATGAAAATTAAATCTTTAAAATTTCTCACATTAACACATGTTCTAACTTGACTATACATAAATTGATTAATTGGTTATTCAATTTTGAATATAAATTATGCTTATCATAATAGTCCTCTTTGTTCTGTTCTTTATCAAGAATTAGACAGTTTGTGTGTTTATGTTGAAATGTAACTAACCCAGCTTTAAAATACTTTCCTACCATTACTCCATAAAATTAAGCTAAGAGAATTTATAAAACCAAAGGATTGACAGAAAACAATAAATACTGGTAAATATATTGTTAATTATCAGCTTCAAGTATCTTCTTTGGATTTACAAGAAACCTAAGAGTCCATTTTCATATATTTTCTTTAATTCAACACCTGAATTTCCCTGAACCCTATACAACAGTTATGCTTTTGTTTGAGCCAGCTAACAACTTCTCACAAACATAAAAGCTATCACCCTGAGGTAAGATTTTTTTGGCCAGACATACAAATGACTGATGTTTCCCTTAAAGAAGTCACAAATAAATGGAAAGATATCCTGTGTTCATGGACTGGAATAATTAATATAGTGAAAATAGCCATAGCATCCAAAGTGATTGACAGATTCAGTGGAATCCTATCACAATTCCAATGTCACTTTTCACAGAAGTTAAAAATAATAAACTCCTAAAATTCATATGGAAACACAAAAGAATCTGAATAGCCAAAGCAATCCTTTTTTTTGTGTGTGTGTGTGTGTGTGTGTGTGTGTGTGGGTGTGTGTGTGGTATGCGGGCCTCTCACTGCTGTGGCCTCTCCCGCTGTGGAGCACAGGCCCCGGACGTGCAGGCTCAGTGGCCATGGTTCACAGGCCCAGCCACTCCATGGCATGTGGGATCCTCCCGGACCGGGGCATGAACCCGTATCCCCTGCATCGTCAGGTGGACTCTCAACCACTGCGCCACCAGGTAAGCTCACCAAAGCAATCTTGAGCACAAAAAATAAATCTAGAGCCATCAACTTTCTGATTTTAAATTATATTACAAAGCTATATTAATCAATACAGTATTGTGCTGGTATAAAAACAGACCCTAAGAACAAAGAAAGATAATAGAGACCCCAGAAATAAACCCAGGCATATATGGCCAACTAATCTTCCACAAGTGTGCCAAGAATACAAAATGGTACAAAGATATACTCTTCAATAAATGGTGCTGGGAAAACTGGATAACCACATGCAAAAAAGTAAAACTAGACCCTTATCTTACACCAAAAATCAACACAAAATTGGTTAAGGACTTAAAGGTAAAACCTGAAATCATAAAACTTATAGAAGAAAACATAGGGGGAAATCTCCTTGACATTAGTCTTGGCCATGAATTTTTGGATATGAAACCAAAAACACAGGTAACAGAAACAAAAATAAACAAGTAAGGTTATATCCAACTAAGAGCTTCTGCACAGCAAAGGAAATTATCAACAAAATGAAAAGACAATTACAGAATGGGAAACAAACATTTGCAAACCATATATCAGATAAAAGATTAATATCCAAAATATTAAAAAAATTTACAATTCAATACCATGAAAATAATACAAATAACCCCCACCAAAATGAACAAAGGATCTGAACAGACATTTTTCTAAAGGAGACATACAAGCAGCCAACAAGTAAGTGATAATGTGCTAAACATCACTAATCATCAGGAAAATGCAAATCAAAATAACAGTGAGATATAATATACAAACACCTGTGAAGATGGCTGTTGTTTTTAAAAAAGCAAATGGAAAGGATATGGAGAAAAGGCAACTTTGGTATGATATTGTTGGAAATGTAAATTGGTACAGGCACTATGGAAAACAGTATGGAGGTTCCTAAAAAAAAAAAAAAAAAAAGCAGAACTACCATATGATCCAGAAATTCCACTTCTGAGTATTTATCCAAAAGATTTGACATCAGGATCTCAAAGAGATATCTGTACACCCATGTTCACTGTAGTTATTCACAATAGCCAAGACATAGAAAAACCTAAAACTCCATCAATGGATGAAGAATAAAGAAAATATGATATATACATACCATGGAACATTATTGAGTTTTAAAAAAATAAGGAAATTCTGCCCTTTGTGACAACATGGATGGACCTGACATATTATGATGTGAACTCTCATACATAGAAAAACACATATCCTATGATCTCATTTATGCCACCAATCTAAAATAGTCAAACTCATAGAAGCAGAGTTCATGGTTGCCAGGAGCTGCAGGAAGGGGAAAATGGTGAGGTGATGGTCAAAGTGTACAAAGTTTCAGTTATATAAGATAAACATTCTGAAGATCTACTCTACAGAGTAATGCCTATAGCCTACAATACTGTACTGTGTACTTAAAATGTGCTAAAAGAGTAGGTACTATGTCAAGTATTCCTACTGTTACCGAGTCCAAGCTTGCTCTGCTCGCTGCATGGCAGGACAATGAGTCGGAGACAAGGTGTTGAGGCAAGGAAGATGATTTTGTTTGGAAAGCCGGCAGACAGAGAAGATGGCAGACTAGTGTCTCCGAAAAACATTATCTCTCGGGGTTTGGATGCCAGTTTCTTTTACAGCACAGAGAGGGGGAGGAGATGAGGAAGTAAAGTTAAAAAGGCCATAAGTTTTGCAAATATCCCCTGGAATGGCCAGCCTCGGTGAGGGGGTGTGTTAATTTCTTCTTTCTTGCAGTCATCCACAGGTGGACAGGGTCAGATTGTCTCCCTGTGAGCTGAACAGAGGCACTTGAGTTTAACCTTCAGGCAGAGGGACAGGGTTCCCTGAGGCAGGCCATTATGTATGATTATAATAAAAAAAGCAACAAAAAGCGAAGGTTAAAGTCAAAGAAACAGATCAAACATGGAGTCCAATTTAGCTTTTCCCTGTTACAACACACACACACACCAATAATAATAAAGGGCGTGTGAAGAATCTATGAGAGGTGATGAACATGTTTATGGACTTAATGGTGGGTATGTTTATGTCCAGACTCATTTTGTTGTGTACATTAAATATGTACAGGTTTTTAACATGTCAGTCATGCCTCAATTAAAAACAAAAACAAAAACATCTACATTAAACAGTAATAGAGAAGCTTCCCTAAATCTTATATAGGGTTAAAGGCACAAACAAAACATCTCACTCTTCTTAAAAGTAAAAGAACGATATTATGAACATATATATATGTGTGTGTGTGTAATATATATATATATATATATATATATATTTGTATATACTTTAGAAAAAAGATACTTTAACATTTTCAGGAAAAAAATAGCCCTAAGCTCATTATAAAGATCATTTAAGGTGAAGTATAAAATTTCATTTTAAGAGGAAAAATTTCAATTCTTAAGGAAAAAAATGAATAAATATATCCCCAAGAAAGCAGTCATGAGTTTTGTGGGGAAATAGTATTAAAAACAATGTCTTCTTGTCTGGAAAATCTCTCCACAAAGGTGGTAGAGAAAGAAAACCATTGTTGAGTCAACATTAAACCTGAATGTGATGCATATCATGGACAATCTGCTAAGAAGGTGCAAAAACAGAAGGAATCTTCACCCTTTTAGATAGCCAAGCAGATACAACCCATTACATACATGTTCTCAAGATAAATTATAACTAGTCCTCAAGTAAGAGGACTCTGACAGCATCATTTATCACACATGGTTTATCCTAACTTTACCTGGTAATTAGGGCAACGATCTATGCTGGCTAATTGACTTTATCTGGAGGAACCAAAAACCACTTCTCACCTCTTAATGAGGTTTCTTTCCACATATGGACACTGGGAGATCCCCGTGCTCTCTCCCTTGATCTCTCCATTTCAAAGAGAGTACTCTCAGGTTCTTGAGAAATTCCTGGTTTAGAAAGCTAACAAAAGGCCAGCTGAGGGAATGCCAATCTAGTTTTGAAAGTATTTTTATACATTTCAAAGAGATGAGAAAACACGATTACTTATATGTTTTCTAACGTAAATGCTCTGAGAAAAAGAAGGGGAGGAAAATCTCTTCTCCCATTTTCAACAGGGAGAAGTAAACCAACTTATTTTTAATTGTATTTGTCCTTAGACTTTAGTACACCCACAAATGACAGCACAGAACATAGAGAACCAAGGATCAGAAGCTGACTTTTATTAATAAGAAACGATAAAAAGACAGAAAAGAATAGAATAACAAGAGGCTTTTAAAAAATATTAAGATAACAAAAAGGTTTACCTTAACTGTCTGAAATAAAGCAGAAGAAAGGAATTTTTTTTCTTGCAAAAGACGATGATTATTAAAATATTTCATAGGAAAAGACAAGTATGAAACCATAATTTTAAGGTTTTTTTTTTTTCTCTATGAAGGCATATAATCCTCAAAATAATAAGGCAACATGCAAGAGATTAAGATACTTGTTTGGCTGTCCTCAAAGCCTGGCAGATTTCCTGGTCCCTAAACGATGTTGAAATAATGTTTATTTCTTAAACAAATGAGGAATGTGCTTGGACTATATCCCATTGGAAAAGGGAATCATTTTATGTGTGATTGTCATCAGACTTGTATTTTTAAAAAGCTCTTTTAGAAAGTTCTGTGGAAGTAGGATTTTAAACAAACAAAGCAAAGGCAGGAGGAAACTTTAAAGAGCTTTTGCAGTGAGGAATGTAACTCATATTGCTGTCTAGGTACTTAGTCTGCTAATATCTAGGCAAAACTGTCTTACAACCCTAAAAACACCCTGTGGATTTCTGTGGACTAAACTTTCTCCTAGCTGCCGTGGGCTCTGATTTTTCACATCTACTAAATTCTCATTAACTTTTCTATATCCTATGACTTGTTTTTCACCTCTGTCATGATATTGACCAAAAAGTTTAGTCATTGCATCAGTCAACATTCAACCAGAGAAGCAGAACCTTATATCTGTGTGTGTCTGTGTGTAGATAGATGGATATATAGGTACATAGAAAGATAGATAGATGGTTGATAGATAGGTAGATAGATAGATTTGTTATAGGGAAGTGGCCATATACAATCATGGAATCATGGGAGCTGGGTAACCGGTCCCTGTAAGTCTGTTGTTTCTACATCTGATGCTGGAGCTTGATATCCACAGGGCATGCAGTCATTTAGGAAAGATAGAGGTAAAGTGGAGAAGATCAAGGTAGGTTGAAACATTCAAGAACAAGCTGGATTCCCATAGGATGAACTGACACCTTTTCTGTTCCTGTTGCCTCTGATTTGGTGATGAGGGTGTTTTGCAGAATCTGGGATCCTTCATCACAAAACTGAACACACATATGTGGCCCAGGAGTCAGAGAAGCCATAGGAGGATCCCGGGGAAGGTAAAGCAGGTACAGAGCTTTTGCCTCATATCATCAATGTGAGTCAGCAGATCAGTGACATCGTATATGAGCTGAAAAATAGCTGCTGCTTTCCTTGTGCCCTCCAATTCCCCCAAGAATCTCCCCTGTGGCCCTCTCTAACTAGAAACATACAAGAAAATAAAATTTGGGAAATGTAATTCAGCCTAGTCAATATTACACTTTACAAAGCCATCAGACTTAGAGATATCTTTACTTCTTGATCCCCTCACCCCTCTCCCCACCAAATACACTCATATGGGGCAGCTGTCCATAGTAAATTTTATTAGAAAGTTTTGGAAAATAACACTTCACATCAAAAAGTCCTTCAGCCTCTTTTGCCTAATCAGATTATTGATTTCTCTCTTATATTTCTCATTCACACTCTGAACAAATATATGTACATTCACACTCATCCATAAACAATACTCCTCCCTGGTCAAATAAATACCATTCATTAATCTCTTTTTTGCATACAGCTTATAAATAGTTATATCAATACTACCAAATTTAGCATTAAATTTTTTGCAGTCATAAGTTAAGCAGCAAATTAAAAAAATGAAGCTTATTCTCTATCATTGTAAAAAGGAATGGTGTTCTTTTGAATATGTTAAATACATCTAAAAAGTTATTAGTCAGAGTTGTCCCAGGAAAGGCTTTTTTAGATAACCCACAACTTAATTATTAGGTAGCATAATAAAAAATGAAATACAGGAACAAAAATGCATTTGGCAGACTAAACAACCTTTATTCTTTTCCTTGAAATATTTACTTCTACTTATAACTTTCCTAAGGGGAAATGTGTCCTTGTTGCTTATTCTTATTTAGATGTCCTGGAAAATGGCTATGATATTTGCTATAGATAGTGTTGACTAGTTTATGCTTGTACAGATAGAACTTTAATGTTGTTAATCTAAGACCTGCCAAATGTTCTTACATACTACTCTGCAACTTCTCATGATCCTCTATTGTTTTTCTTTAAGTATTTTATGCTCTTGACAGAAATCCAATAGTGCTTGCATTGTTTGATTATGTTTAGGGTTTTCAAGATCATTTGCAGTGGTTGACAGATCACGACCCCCATAAATACACATTTTGCAGGTTTTTATTTATTGGCCTGTTACTGTGTAAAATTAGAATTTGTTTTCAATATAATCCTGCTATTAGAGCTGATATTTCCTACAAACAATGAGTACTATTCAGGCATTTATTTCCTTTTTTTGGAATTTACTGTGAAACAGTAACTTCTGAAATTGGAAACGTCAAATTTAGTAGTTATAAGCCAGAATATTTCAAAAGCTTAGAACAATATTTGAAATAAATAAAGTAGTAAGTATTTGATCTCTTACTCCTATGTGATGATTTTACAACTAGTTAAAAGATGATTACACATAAAGGAATTTAAATCATAGGACATTAAAACTCAGTTTGACATGGATAGAAACTAATTTCTATTGTAAAACTAATATCCAATATCATTCTGCAATGTATTTCTTTCAAAAATCCTTGGTAACTTTTTGTATGGATATGTCCCTGTTTTGTGGAGTCTGTCTGTGAGACTCTATAAAAACATAAAACAGGGCTTCCCTGGTGGTGCAGTGGTTGAGAGTCTGCCTGCCAATGCAGGGGACAACCCCCATAAAACAAAGGGAAACCAAAATATCTCTAAAGACCAACCTCAGAATCAGAAACTACCTTGGCGCTTATTGGTGTCAATATTGCCATATGTCTGACAGCTAAAACATACTTTTCATGGTACCTGTTAAAAATGTACAGCAACTGTTGATTTTTCATTTTTTAAAACTTTAACCTCACTCTTCTGACCATCCTACTTTTCCAAATCTAAAGCAAAAGAAGACAAAACAAAACAAAAAAGCCTTTCTTTTAAAAAGAGTTCAACATTTTCATATACCAACCCCATAACATTTTCTCTGGATTACTGTGGTTCTTTGAAATCTCAAATACCCCCCTCTAGTTAAAAGATACAGAAATGAAATGCCCCTAAGTACAGCTTTCTTAGGAAGCAAGTATTCTGGACTTGGGCCTGGATGATTCAGTAGCATTCTGCCCTTGGGTGGCCTGTTGTTTGTAAACTGTACTGTTTCCTGCCTATGTATGGAAGGGTTTGACATTTAGAAAAAAACAGTGCATATTAAAAAAGATAAAATGTCTGTCCCAAAGAAAGAGAAAGAGAGAGTAAGGATATGAACCAAAAGTTCAGTTGAACTGGTTCCAGATAATATCAGAAACTAATACACATGGTTATAGACCCTTATGCATATTAAGGTGGCTTAAAAGACCCAGGGAATGCTTAATTCTTGTATTTTCCCCCAAAGAGATGTACACTCTATTAAAATGGTAAGATATATTTTTACACTAAAAGTGTGAAATTTAGATGTCTCAAAGGGCAGCACATTTACACATTTGTAAATGTTTATTGTTCCAACCAAAGGATGACAATGGGCTCTTCACCCTCATCTATGTGGGACTGAGAGATAAATTGTATGATCAGCAGTTCTTATCATAGACTTAGACTATTATCTGTCTTGCTGTTAGACTTCCTGATGGTCTAATTTGCAGCTATTTGCAATTGTTTCTTTGTTTCATAGGCTGCAAAATACCTTTATTCCAACTGAGAGACGTACTGCATACCAAATTAGATTCTAGCTTCTGTCTTGATGAACAATGAGAGAAATACGCTCTGCGCTGTGTGCACCCTGAGACAGTGTCTTGACTAAGTGACAAATCATTCTCACTTGAAATATCTTTATTTTGCGTAAATACCATCCATACACATCCTCAAGCCTCAGTGAGTGTTTAAGTGGTTATAAATAGATCCCTGTAGTTCAGTTATAAACCAACACTCCATTCATTACCAATGAAAAAGGCATTTCAAATTCTTAGTGCAAATTCTATTAGAATACATTATTAGAAGTAAATTACAACAATATTATTGACTTGCAAAAGACTTCCTTCATTAGAAGACTATACCTGCAGTACCTATCCCAGCTGGTAAAGTTTAATAGTTCATAAATTAGCATTTGTCAACACTTTGAACTCTATCATTTATTTTTACTGCATTTAAAAATCTTTACTTGTTGGTTTAAGTCATTAAACATCTATACACTTAACCTTCTCAGCACTAAAATCCATGATTTTTTGGCAGTCCCTCAACAGACCGTACAGTGCTTAATATTTTTGTCTGCATAAATTGGAATATAATTCAGTAATATAAATTACTTATCTAAAATTGATCTGACTCTGGAAGCTAACAAATTAGGCATCTCATTTAAATGAGTTATTCCCTAATATGTCAGAAAATTTCATTCATTTTCATGGTCTAATTACATCAGTCATATGCATCTCATAATTTTTAAAGTCAGCTTTCTATAAATCATAAATATATAGAGAACAAAATTATCACAATCAAATTACAAAGAGCCCCAATTTCATGAACTGGTATGCCAGAATTATATCATAGCTATTTTACTTAATATGTAATTAATAATCTATTTTAAGTTTTCTAATTTAAATTTATTTTAAAGGTTTTATAGGTTCATCAACAAAGAGGAATGACTTTAATAGTACTATCTGGACATCACTTTGCACCGTGTACTATATTGTTCAATTTGATCTTGATTCACAACAGACCAATAATATAGATCAGAAAATATCTTGATTTGGGGACAAATGAAATAAAGTGGAAAAAATTAAAAACAGAAGAAATAACAATGGTCCTTGAAAGTTTTAAATGCCTTTTTCAGTATCCATTTGAAAACTCTCTACTTCTCTTGAATGTTCTTCCTGCACGGATGTATGTAGTTTTCCTTTTTATCATAATAAGAACTACACTTGTCTAATTTTCATTATTGCACGAGGACTTGTAGAAGCAGGGTTGCTGGAGAGGATATTGACAACTTAGCAGGGGCCCTCATAGGCACACTTATGGAAGAATTAATCTACATTATACCAGAACCTTCTTCTCTCCTTGTGATTCCGATCAAATTTTACTATTATTTTATATCTTTCTCCTTTCCTGATTTGGCCCCTCATTAATTATTCATGAATTATTTCCTTTTCATTTCTCAGCAGCTAGATCCTGAGCTGCTTGATGGCAAGGGTAACTTTTTATATCTAAGTGTGCCTCACAGTCAGGGTTAGGGTTAGATAATAAGTAATCAAAAAATACCTACTGCATTAAAGAAAATACTTCCCTTACATACATATTTTCGTTCTTTGTTTTCTTTCAATTCTAGGCTATGGATGCCAGATAAAATATCTGAATTTTTAACCAATATTTTTCCCAATTTTTTTCAATCATCTGTGGCCTCAACTTCATTTTGAGGATATTCTGTGGAGTAAGAATGTTCTATAACCCCAGGGACTTCCCTGGTGGTGCAGTGGTTAAGAATCCACCTGCCAATGCAGGGGACGTGTGTTCGATCTCTGGTCCAGGAGGATTGCGCATGCTGTGGAGCAGCTAAGCCCGTGCACCACAACTACTGAGCCCACGTGCCGCAACTACTGAGCCTGTGCGTCTGGAGCTTGTGCTCTGCAACAAGGGAGGCTGTGACAGTGAGAGGCCCGCATACCGTGATGAAGAGTGGCCCCTGCTCTCCACAACTAGAGAAAGCCCATGCGCAGCAGTGAAGACCCAACACAGCCAAAAGTAAATAAATAAAATAAAATAAAAATTTAAAGAATAAAAGAATTATTTGGAAAAAAAAAAGAGTGTTCTATAACTCTAGCTTTGCTAGCCTCACTGTGAAATAAAGTAGAGTAGAACTGCTACTGCTGTTTATCACATCAGGATATGAGGTTGTCTGTGTCTAAACAGCAATGATTATTTGGATAGGTAGAGGGAATAGTCATATAGTGAATATCAAGATAAAGTTGAATTTTGGGACAAAGCAATAAGTGAAACCAAGAGCACAATAGAGGATTAAATGAAAATCTTACTTTTTTTAAAAATTTTATTTTTATTTATTTATTTATTTATTTTTGGCTGTGTTGGGTCTTCGTTTCTGTGCATGGGCTTTCTCTAGTTGTGGAGAGCAGGGGCCACTCTTCCTCGCGGTGCGTGGGCCTCTAACTCTCACGGCCTCTCTTGTTGCAGAGCAGAAGCTCCAGACACGCAGGCTCAGTAGTTGTGGCTCACGGGCGTAGTTGCTCCGCGGCATGTGGGATCTTCCCAGACCAGGGCTGGAACCTGTGTCTCCTGCATTGGCAGGCAGATTCTCAACCACTGCGCCACCAGGGAAGCCCCCTTTCTGTTTCTTAAGAAGAGTTTGTTGTGGCAAATTTGGGGTATATTATTTGTTTTGTCATTTATTTGGAATTACATTTTAGCAAAATTAAAATGCAAAATAGCAAATTTGGATGAGAGGAATGCACTGCAGGACAATCTGTTTGTTAGAAACAAGGCAGGAGCTACCAACAATGGCAAGGCTATCATTGCTGTACCTTTGCTACCCTTTGCTACCCTTGCTACTCTCTTCTAGTGAGAAAATGATATTTCTTCTATGTTGAACTTTCTGAGAATGTGGATATTTTTATATCTCTAAGGCCTAATTTGTATCCCCAGTGTCATCGTAGCACCATAATTTAAATTATATTCCCTTCCATATGCAATCTACCTGATTAAACAGGAACACTTACTGCCCTTCTGCAGTGAGACTTAGGGAAGGATTTGGGAATATAAAGCATAACATATGTAGGTTTATGGTATTCAAGGTGGTCCAATGTGAGGGAAACAGTGTTTTTATTGAAAATAATTTTTTTTTGTCTTTTTGGCCAGACTTCAATCATGGACATATGTTTACAGCAACTCTCTTTGCCTAATGAGGGATAGTACACAACTCATTGAGGAAGGGTGCACTACTTCACCACGCACTGTATTGGAGAGGAAACCAAAGCTCTGTCTTTGAATACCATATCCCGAGAGAGTGAATCCTAGGTTCACACTGGACACAGAAAGCATTTCTTCTTATTGGAAGAAGCCACCCTCCTTAGCATTTCAGTGCTAAATATTACTTAGAGAGACCTTATGAATAAATGTTCACTTAGATACTGAGAGTGAGATACCTGAAACATGAAATTGACTGCCTAACACTAGACATAGAATATGGAATATAAGATGTACAGCAAAAGTTATATAGACCTTAAAGAAGAAAATTCCAGTTGTGATAGGTAGAATTCTAACGATGACTTCCCTAAGATTCTCTGGTTATTCAATGAAACATAAATCTAGGTACTGCTGAGAACAGACTTTGCTCATGGAAATAAGTTGCTAATTAGATCAACTGACCTTAAAATGGAGAGATTATCCCAGGTTTTAGGAAATTTATCCCAGAGATACTAGCTGGAAAGTCCAAACACACCTGATGCTTAAGTTTATATTCAATAATAATCTTTTTTATTTAGTTCCTCTTGATCTCTTTGAAATTCTTGAAACAGTTGATAAATACTGCAATTCTCTTCTTCCTTTGTTTCATTGCATTTGTCCTCTTATTCTGGAACACTTACTATTTTTTTTTTTCTATTTCCTTCACTACCTTCTATTCTGTACACCTCTCTCTCCTTAAAACTATGCTCTCTAATTTACTTCTTGGTCTTTTCATATCTTTTTCAAATATGTTTTGTGGTCCTCATGCAATTCTACATCTTTACCTTATCTTCTAGCTATATACATACTTCCATACTACAAATTAATGGAAACCAAATTAAATTGATAGGTCTTTATTTTTACTGCTAACTCTAGACATGCATTTTGTCTGTTGTACATTTCTCCCTAGATTTTTCACTAGCATCATAAATTTAGCTTGTCCCAAACCCCTTTCTTAATGCAATCGGTTCTTTCTTTTTACTTTACAATATCTGCAGATGGGACTATCTCTTAATAAATTGGCTAGATTCCTTTGGGCGATCTTTGATTCTTCAGGAATTTCTCTCTACCCAATTATTGTCAAATTGGTGTAGCACCTACCTCCACTACCTCATCTATGTATAATGCCTCCTTTCCTTTCTGATTATTCTCTTACCAAGATTATTGCAGACCTTGTAAATAACTCCACATTTCTCCAGCTCATTTGTGTAATGCTGTAGCTTATTAAAGAGATCACTGCTTTTGTCACTCAGTCAAAAACTTTCCAGCTGCATTGCATATAAATTCTCCCTTTCCCTATTTGGCCCCACTCAAGATATCATTTTAAACTTTTCTTCCCTCAAATTTCCTATATAATCAGCCAGGTAAACCACTTCTGTTGTTTCCTGCCATCAGACTTTTCTCAATGTGATACTCTCCACCAGGAATTCCAACCCAGTATCATTAACAACTGACTACATTTTATCTTTTCTCCATGAATTTCCTTTTGATTTCTGAGCTAAATAATGTTATCTCCCTCCCTCTGTCCCTCTCTCTCTCTTTTTTATATCCACTGGTATTCTTTAATGACACATTACTTTCCATTGATTTTTCTCCTGTTATACCTCATGTGCCCCGACCAAATTGTTAGCTCTTTGATAAAGATATCTTATCTATCTTTCTATGCAGCACCCAGCACATTACCTTGCTCTCAGAAGATATCTATAACAAGTTTACTTAATTAGTTTGTTGAGTTGAAGGAAGAATTAAGCAGAAAAAAAAATACTGCTAAATTTACCTTAATTATAAATAATATATTTACATTCATCTTTCAAAAGCATTTTACCTTTCTCTAAATAAACATGATAATCCACCTATTCATTTATAGCATTCCATACAGATTTCAGAAGGACTGAAGAAGTGACATAACTATTGATGTCTTGACTTTCTTGCAAAATAAAGTAGTGAAAGTTTTATTATTCTGTCAATTATTTCCAAAGAATGACCATTCTTTCCTTGAACTGGTGTATGTGTACTCTAACAATTCTAACACAACATGACACTAAATGGAACTAAATGACAGAATAAACTAATGTTAGAAAAAGACTGCATGTTGCTGTTGACCTGTACACTGGAACTGGCTCACACACACACACAAAAATGCAAGAGATGCAATTCACTGTTCACATGTGATATTTACTTTGACTATCACTTCACCACTTGAGGGGGAAATTTTCTATAAGATAATAAAAGAATATATAATATAAGAGCAGTTGCATATACATGATCAGCACAACTGAAAACAAAATAATTCACCTTTTAGACGGTCTTTTAAAAGCCTTATTAGTTTTCTTGGTTCCTCCTGTATCAGCTTTATTTGGTTTCCATTAGTTTTGTAGCATGTATGTTATTTAGGATTTCTCAGAACATAGGGCACTCAGGTATTTCCTGAGGATCTTGCAAATCTTCAGACTTCAACTCAGCAGATCTGGGAGAGAGGATGAACTTCTAGATTTTTAATGTGCTCTCAGTTAATGTCAATACTGCTGATGTGAGGACCGAACCTTCAAGAAGCCAGAAACTAAATAGATAAAAGAAATAAAAGGTTAGCTTAAGAAAATTTAAAAATACCCTAAATCTATCTTTTGAGGTAAGATGAAACCAGATAGAAGTTGAAGGGATAGGAAGAAAATTAATGTGTATCGTATTTTAGGATAATTTAAGGTTTCTCTATTTTGAAAGAAAGTACATTCTACTTTATAGAGTGATTTTTAACCCTGGCTATATATTATAATTATGTGGTGAACTCTGAGAAAACAATGTTGATTTCTGTTTTAGCAGTGATGAAGTAAATCATGTTATTAAGTGTAATTTTCATTTTAAGAAAATAGAATTTGGATAAAATATGAAGCAATAGTTTTCAGTCATTACACAATAGAAGCACAATAGCATGACCCCAGAAGAAAGGAAAACAAATGAAAGGAGCCCTATAAATGCTGAAACTTCTGCCAGGGAGCACATTCGGATCCCAAGAGATCATAGAGTGATTTGCAGAGTTGAGGTCACAGAGATTAGCATTCAAACATCTAGGTGGTTGGAAGTTCCCTGGAAGAGTTCTTAATATGAGAAAAGCATACACAGAAAAGAGCTCCAAAAATTTGCATTAAGAGGACTAACTAATTTATTGCTATTGAGTGGAGGAAATTGTAGAAAGGAGAAAACTAAATAGGCCTTACACACATTATTCAAAGGTAAACAGTAGAAGATTTAATAATAGTATTAAATGTTTGAAGGCAAGAGAGGGGAAAAGTCTAGGCAGTATTTTAACTAAACTCTCGCCTTTTGTACAGATTCAATAGATCACCATTAAAGTTAAAGAAATAGAAATAAAATTGCTGTGGAACCTTTGTTTATTCAATAGTCTCATGAGAGCATATGTTAGTCCATTCTACAGAAAACAATCAAAAAGTTTAAGAAAGGAATGTGCAATAAGTAACATCTCACTTGCAGATATATTTGTTTCCATTTGGACTTTATTTATCATACAATAGGTAGAATACCCAAGGAAATTTTATTTAAAATAATTTACCATATTTTAAGAGACATTATTATTAATACATTAAATATATTAAGCAAATTTTATTATCTAGCTGCTATAAGATGTTCTTCTAAAAATAAGCATAATTTGCTCTATAAAATCAAAGTGCAATATTGGAAGTACCTAACCCTGAAAGACATCATATATAAAATGAGGTTAATCCACCTTTTTTTATATAAGCAGATATAGGAATGATAGAGAAGTATGGTTGAAATTTTATATTCTTCTAAAGTAAATGAAAGTGTTCCTATTTCTGATTTTATCACCCATGGGTCTGTAGAGTAGATTACGTCATACTGTTTTTCATGTGCCTTTCACTTTTTAAAAAATTCTAGCACCTTATCACATGTTATACTGTCAGCAACCAAAACAAAACGTATAATAAAAATCAACTGTGGGAGCTTCCCTGGTGGCGCAGTGGTTGGGAGTCCGCCCACCGATGCAGGGGACACGGGTTCGTGCCCCGGTCAGGGAAGATCCCACATGCCGCGGAGCGGCTGGGCCCGTGAGCCATGGCTGCTGGGCCTGCGCGTCCGGAGCCTGTGCTCCGCAATGGGAGAAGCCACAACAGTGAGAGGCCCGCATAACGCAAAACAAAATAATAATCAACTGTGATTTGAAATCTAAAACATAAACACATAAAAATTCTTGAATGGATAGGTTGCATTTTACATCATTTTAGATTTACATACTACTTAAAGTGATGGTATATAATGGAGAAACATTCTCTGATCTTTTTCGACTGATGAAAAATATGTTGTCAATCAGCAGTTTGTCAAATAAGCTCCCATCTCACAAATGTTTGATAAACCAGGTGTTAGTGTTTCTTATGTTCAAGTAAGGAGGCGAAAAAGGCAAGTAAGAAAAACCATAGTTAATTGAAAGAGAAAACTTTTTGTGTTTATCCTTCCTACAAAACTTCTTTTTTAACTTTTGGTTACACAGTGAAAAAAATCATTCAATTTCATTCTTTTAAATCAGGTTATACAAAGTTTATTTTATTTTCACAATTTTGTAGTTTTCTGGTGATGAATATAAAATTTAAAAACAATCCTAACTCATTTTCAGAAATTTAATTCAAGTACTGTTTCTTTTCCAGTGAAGGATGTGAGTTTTCCCAGTACTCTGCTCTGTCCTTCCATATGTCATATTTGATTTCATTTCTGTTTTCTATTTCCCTGGCTGCTTTTATCAGTCTAATGCTTGATACAGGAGAACAGCCCTGACATTTAAAGCAGAAGAGCTTGAATACCATGAACTTGACATTCAGAATTATATTTTCCATCCAGAAATCCCCAACCCTAACATCTTTCTAAGGCTGAAACCATTTATTTAGAAAGCTCAACATTTAGAGGAAACATTTACGTCTTTGATCCCATCCTGTTCTCTAACAGTGTGAGATATCTAACCCATTAGAAATACTTTATTTAGAGAATTATTTAAACACAAACCTATTGTGGTTCAGTGCAACATAATGTTTCTTTTCATTTATGTGTACTCAATACTGGCAAAGATATTCCTATTTTTCCAGTCAATATAAAATAGCTATATGCATGTTTTAGATTCAACCATTTCTTTAGGATTAGGGTTTAAGAATATGCACATTTTGAATATTCATTCAGTATTCTCAAAATTAAAGAAGATTTCGTTTGATAGCATTTGATCATATTAGATTACATAATTTGATTTTATGTGAAACAGTAAATGCTGTTATATTTTCTGTTTAAAATTATTTAAAAGATCTAATTTTGGAGAAGGTATTATATCATGACCAATAGATAAAAAGAATTGCTTTAATTTGCTAAAGATATTTAGTTTGTTAGACAATCTATAATTAATCATATCCATTCTTTATTGATTGAATATAAAGTATAAGGTAGAGAAAACAAATAACGGAAGGCTTTTTCCCATCTGCCCCATATTTCTTCCTATAATACATAAATGTAAGAGATATGTCTAATGAAATATGGAATAAAGTAAAATGTATGGATATATTTATTCAGAATTACTGAATGTAATTTTGTATATAACACAAGCAAATTAATTGTGAAAATGAATTTTATTTAGAATTACTGAATGTATTCAAATAATATAAGGATGCATATTCAAAATCAAAACACAAAATTATTTTTTTTAAATTATGCATGACATTTTTATCCTTTACTGAAGGGAATGAGAGCATTTCACACAGCAGTGACATGCAATTTTAAAGATGGTATATTTCCTTCTGCTGACTGGTAGTATATTTATTTAATTCTTCATGTTTTCAGGAATTTAAAGCAGTCCTGATATATTAATGCAGATCCTTTATAGTATATTAGATTCCCAACTTTGGAATTTAATTTAATTAAAATTTTAGAATTTTAATATAATTAACTATGTTATAATCAATGAAAAGATACTATCACACAAATCTTATTCCTTTGCCTAAGGAGTCGCAAAGCAGTAGAAAACCCAGATGAATATTATTCTGCCATGTCTCTCTGAATGCAGGTGTCTTCCTGCCTAGAGCAGTGGTTCTTCAATTGGGACCCTAGGCCAGCAACATCAGCTCACCCACGTACTAGTTAGAAATGCAAATTTAGGCCCGAGGTGTTTGTGTTGTGTTGTAAATTATGAGAACCACTGACCCAGAATATCTCAGCAGTTTCTCCCTCTTACTTCCCTGTAATCAGTCCCAAATATAGCTGTAAAAAATCTCCCTATCACCTTTACAACAAACACACCTTACTCCTCAGAATTATAGTTTGTCTTTCATGAGAAATAAAGACAAAGCTTATCAACCTCAAAAATTCATCTCTGTTACATTAAAATATACTATACAATTGTTTTCATTTTGTTTCCTCACACTTCAGAACACTGTAAAGATTGATACCATGTGGGTGTTGTAGTGAAAAGGACATTTTTTTTTACTTATTTATGCCAGGTCAAACCCTGACACTGATGACTGGAAGTGTGATCTTAAAGCTCTCTTAATTGTACTAACTACAACTATAGAAAGGAAATAATGTTATCTAAGGCTTTTAGTGTGTAGATTAAATAAAGATAGATTAAATGAATATAAATGAAGTACTTCATGTAAAATGCTTGGAAAAACGTAAGCACTCAACACCTACATGCCCCTTTTTATGTTTTCATAAGTATAATTTCTTCTTTTTCTTGTAAATCACGTCTCAATGGGTCTCAAAGTAATTCTCAAAGTAAGGTTTCAAAATAGTTCCTAAAAGAGTAATTTTACTTGGGTAGCTCTGATAAGAATAAAGCATGCCCCCTGTTATCTCCCACTGAATATGTAGCACTTTCTAAAATGCTCCTCTTTCACCCAATTATATTTGTTCCTGTGTACAACTCGGCCTGGTCCATTTGTCTTTCTATGAAGGTAGCAAGAACTTGAAAATAGAAAGCATCATTAGCTTTTGTCCTTAATACTACATTGCCTAGTGGAATATTTTGCAGATAGTATGTGCTTATTTACAGCAGACCACATAGCCTCATCTGTACAAGTCTATTCATCTTGGAAGAAAAAAAGATTATTTAGGCATTTTAATAATTAATCTTCATTTCGTTCTGCATTAATATAATCTACAAGTGCTAGTAAATTTCACTTTTTGAATTTTAAATATTAACCCTTTTTGTTTTGCTATCACAAATATCTAACTTTTTTTTTTACATTGATTTAAATTCTAGTAACTCAGGTAATTTATTTACCATGCACAATTTTATTTTCCAATGTTCTACTAAATCCAAAATGTTCCACTAAAACTTATTTATTACCTGTCACATGTACTTGAAGACATTCCACTATTCTACAGTTTTCAGAAATTATAATTTATTTTATTATATATTCAATAACTGTAATATAAATTTTCTTTTTTTCTTCAGTTTCAACTCTTTACATTATGCACCATTGAACTTAACACTAAAACAGTTTTTTATTTCATATTTTCCAATAATGTCTATTTTGTTTCCTTCAGGACCATTTTCATGGCCTACACTCACTATTTCAGCCATCTCCTGTTATATTAAAGCAGAAATATATTGAATAAGTATGCAGGATACTAGAGAGAGTATGACATTGTTTTCATGAATTTTATGGGGAAGAATGTAATATAACATCTAAAATTTTAATTAAAATATTCCTATAAAAGGAATTCATGCACTTCATTAATTCTGTTAGTAAGTATTCTTTCACGAAAGTATTCTCTGTATGTGTATCGAGAACAGCTGCATTTAAATCCCGACCCTATAACTTGCAAATTATATGACTTTGGGCAATTTATTCAAGCTCTCTGTCAACTGAAATTAAAATCCACAACATGAGAGCTGTGAATTTCAGTTTTATTTAGGAACTTATTAGGACCATAGCCCTGGAGATAGCCTCTCAGCTCTGTGGAATTGCTCTGAAGAGGTTTGGGGTGGGGGGAGGTCAGTATATATGTGATTTTGGAGAAGGGGTATATGCAGGCAAGCATATATCTTGGTAGAAGGTTACTGTGAGTCAAGAGGAATCCATTAATGATTTTGGTGTTTCTCTAAGTATGGGAAGATGCAGTAATTGCGGTTCATAAGAATTTCTTCTGAAAATATCTAACTATTAGAAGGCCTGTTCTGACAGTTTCCACGGAGCACAGAATCCATCATTCCGGATCTCCATCCTGAATTCCTTTCAGGGTGTGTTGAAGTTTAGTGACTGCAGGGTCTCAATCCTTGTAGCACCAGATGGAGAGAACATTCTTTACTTGGCAGTGTTCCCTCATGGTCATAAATTCAACCAATGTTTAGGAGGCATTTAGTGACCATTTTGTCCCATGATACTAGGAATCCTCACTCCTATGTCAGGCCCAGATTTTGTTGATAAGTCAATCAATGTGCTATTAGTAGACTACACCCTGTTAATTGTAGCCAAATATCACTGGACTACCTGTTTTACTGGTCTATTATGGTCCAGGAAAAGTTTCCTTCTTATTGCTTCTTCCCATATCTAGAGTTACACTATTACAGTCATTGATTTCATATAGAACTATATATTTGGTCAATCATTTTAAGTCACCTAGTCATCATTATTTTTATTAGAGGCTCAGTTACACATTTAGTAAGGTATGAAACCACCATCTTGTAAAATAAGCAGAATACAAGTAATATAGATAATAGGATTAATTGGGTCCTTACTAAGAATTTAAGCCAAGAACTTCCATTAGGTGTGACCCAGTATATTCCCAGGTCATCTGAGTCAGTCTGTCCCACATGAATCACTATCTTAAAGGTAATGATATATTGACCTTCTTCATAAGACACCCAGCCCAATTTCCTAGTGTTATTAAGCTGATTATCCTTAGTATGGTTTAAATGTTCCCAACATAAGGGAGCTTTTAAACTTAAGTGATTGTAGCCTGATATTAACTTTATATATCCATCCATAATTACATGAAGTTTCCTTCTAATAATGGGAGATTAAGGCATTTGACAGAGATTTAGCTCACTGTTCTGACTGAGATTGAATAACCTTTAAAGAAAATTTTTATTCATGACAATGATCAGAACAAGTATAATTGTTTGGCCAAGTGAGGGGGATCCCATCTAGTAATAGTAATAGTGGCCTGAAGCGAATTATAATTTCATTTTTCTAGAGTAAATTTCCTACAGGCTATCCAGTTAGAGCCTTGGAGAGGAGAAATCCACTAAGGTAACCCAGAAGTACTAGATGTAGATAATTGATCATAAACCCAATAATTGGATTAATTTTAAAACTGTATAGGAGTGTGCCCATGATAGAAAAAAAAAATGATTCATATGCAAAAGTCTAAGAAATTAAGAAAACATGTATAATTATGCAGGTGAGTTTTGGCATCTTGTCTACTTCTGCTGTTGTCTTCTCCTCCTGGTGTGGGCGTTGTTTCATCTCTGTTTGAGCATTGTTTTAAGGTGAATTTGAGGTCAGCAGTCCTCTCTATAGACCAATGTGGTGCAGGGGCCCTTTCTCAGTGGGAAATATAGATGCAAGTGTTCTGTTCATGAACAGAAACTTTTTCTGAGTTTCTTTTCCACAACCTTCTATAACTTCCTATTTTACCTTCAGAGTTTTCCTTGCACACAAAAATGTTTTCCTAAGTAGTTTTAATTATATTTTTTATTAGAATTGTTAGCGCTTAAAAACTTTAATTTCTAGTAAAAACTAAGAAGTAACCAATTGTACACTAGCAATCTGTATATTGGCAAAATTATAAATACTATTTATAATTACTGAAAACATGGGCTTTCTTATAGATAATGTCTCAGTGTTACACCAAACATATTTATTAACAGTTACAAATATATTTAGTTTCCCTGTAAAAGAAAACCTATATTCAGTAATTAATATTCCAGTATCTTATTTTATTTGGAAATGATCTAGTTTTATTCAATAACCATCCATCATTTAACTTCATTTAGCAGAACCCCGAGGTTTCAAGTTACCAAATACCTGGTATTTTTTAAGTGGATATTCCTAAGACATAATTATTCCTAAAGAGTTTAACTAAAAACTCTTACTACATTTAATTTACCTACAAAAATTTCATCATACCAAGGTTTTTTTTTTTTCTGACAAATTTTTTAACAGAAATGATAATATCTTAATTGACTTCTAGTAAATGTAGGTATAATAAAAGTATTTACTAAATGTTGATGACTTTAAAGATATGTCTGTATTAATTAAATCAACAAACTAATTTTAATATCAAATATTAATTTAATACTGACTATTACCCAGATCATATGAACCTGAAATTCATTTGGGTTAGTTTTTTTATACTTCTAAGAATTTATATAAGTACTTAATTTCCTTTAAGCCAATTAAATAGAGTTCATTTACAAATTAATTTGGTAATACTGTCTGGAGGTAGAGGCATATCTATAACGTACACACAGATATATAGACAGACACAAACAGAGATCTCATAATTTCATTTTCAATACTCAGTCATGAATCAGGTATTACAGTGTAAAATTCACTAGTTTATAAATAACAGTGGGAAAAAGTTAAGTTTACTTGCTTGAGTTTCAAAAGGCCTCTTTCCTCCCTTTTTATTTTTAATCTCAGGAATTGGAGATGGTCTATATAAGAGTAAGATAAGATTTCCTGAGAGCCCTGGTAGAAAACTTATATCTCAAACCACAGGAAGAGACGTGCAAGCTCCGCTTAGAAGGACTTGTTCCCTTAGGGTCAGAAATCTAGAAAGATATTTAATCAAGCTGGCTTCCTCTAACTGTGTGGACAAAAGCCAGCTTGGAATGTCAAAAGTGCCCCATCATGGCCATTTTCAGAGTGAGATTTGCTTTAATTTCCAATTAAGTAAGTACTTGTAAGTATAAGTTCCATATGTACATTAACCTGGCTGGGATGTTAATGGAGGTTGGCTTTCTGATACCCTTCATTTAGCCTAATTGTGGAAAAACATTAGCCCAGCCTCCTACCTAATTACACAGTCCAGACTGCTTAGTATCTTTCAACTGAGAAAATCCCCGTATCTTTCAACTGGGGTGGGGGGTGGATTTCCTCCAGTGTCTTTCACCCAGCTTTCCCTAGGTACCTGTTATTCACTGCCAAATAAAACTCAGGATCATCAACCAATATTCAGGAGATCTGAGAACCAGGAGAGACTCACCTAAATTCACCTGGCCTCAATGAGGAAGTGGATGGGAACGAGGGCCCCTTGATTGTACCCAGACTCTGAATCCTCATAGAGTTCAGGTGAAGGAGAGAAGTCTGTTCTGGGTCCTTTCATGGTCACCGAAATTGTTGACAAATAAAAACGCACAACATGAGAACTGTAAGTTTCAGTTTTATCTGGGGATTCACTGATGACCATAGCCTGGGGGACAGCCTCTCAGATAGCTCTGAGGAACTGTTTCAAAGAGGTGGGGGAAGGTCAGTATACATGTGATTTGGGAGAAGAGGTACGTGCAGTCAAGCACACATCTTGGTAGAAGATTACTGTTAGCCAAGAGGAACAGATATCTCTGTTAATAAATTTAGTGCTTTTCTAAGTATGGGAAGATGTAAGAATTGGTGTTCATAAAATTTTCTCCTGACTGTCAGAAGACCTATTCTGCTAGTTTTCCTAGAGCACAGAGTGCATCATTCTGGATCTCCACATTGAATTCTTTTCAGGATGTGTTGAAGGTCAGAGACTGAAGTGGCTCAAGCCTTGTAGAATCAGATGGTCAGTGACATTCTTTAATTGACAATGTGGGCAATAATAACAGTACCTACTCTCCAAGAGTGTTTTGAAAATTAAATATATCCATAAATATAGAGTCCATAGAAGACAACTGTTACATAGTTACTGTTGGGTTAATAAGCATTTAAAAATAATATTTGGTTTCATATAAAGAAGAAAAAGTGCAAATACATAATTCTAGAATTTACAGTCTTATTTGGAAAATATGCAGCATACCTGAAGAAATCAAGAATTAAGTGCCCTATGCTAATTTACACCTAGTTAGGATATGTAGCAATTACCATGTAATTGTAATGCAAGTATATATTTAAGTCTTAGTGGGGAAAAAACCCAAATCTATAGTTAATAGTCTTGTGTTAACATTCTGACTTTTCCAATTATCAGATGACTAACATCTAACAAATTCCATAAACTACCCAAGATTTAGCTTTATAATTGTAAGTAGAAAGAGTAACTATTATCTTTTGTGGTTGTTTTGAGATTTAGACATAATCTATATAAAGTATATATATAAAGTACTTAGCATGCCAAGTCAGGGGAACACTCTTGGTAGACAATTTTGTTTTCTAAGAAAACATTTATTATGAGAGTATCTAACAATAATGATGACTTTTTTTGCTTTGATAGTTGAAGTCCTGATACTATATCCAGATTCAGATATGTCTGGAACTAGTTGATTCATGTATATATTCTTTAATTCTCTATGTGCTTCAAGATCATTGTGCAGAACTCCATTTTTTGCTCTACAAATTCAAATCCTGGCTTTGTATTCTTTATAGATATCTGAATTATAACTAATAAAATTATCTACCAAGAGTGTTCCCCTGACCTGGCATGCTAAGTACTTTATATAGATTATATCTAATCTCAAAACAACCACTAAATATAATAGTTACTCTTTATACTACAATTATAAAGCTAAATCTTGGGTAGTTTATGGAATTTGTTAGATGTTAGTCATCTGATAATTGGAAAAGCCAGAATGTTAACACAAGACTATTAACTGTAGATTTGGGTTTTTTCCCCACTAAGGCTTAAATATATACTTGCATTATAATTACATGGTAATTGTTACATATCCTAACTATGTGTAAATTAGCATAGGGCACTTAAATTCTTGATTTCTTCAGGTATGTGGCATATTTTCCAAATAAGACTGTAAATTCTAGAATTGTATATTTGCACCTCTTTTATTCTTTATATGAAGCCAACTATTATTTTAAATGCTTATTAATTAACACAACAGTAACTATAAATATGTTTTCTTAATAAAAACAAAATTTTAGAATCAACAGGTGATTCACTCTAAATTTGAAACTGAAATATGTTTCAAATTCTAAAGTTACATTTATAGGTAGCAATATTATCTTCAAATATGATGGAAAGTCTAAGTTGTCATATATAACTTATTACTAACTATAGTTAAGTATATATAGGAAAAAATAATCAGTAAATCACTTGTTATAATGGCATACTGATTTGTTGAACATATATGTGAACTGTCATGGCTAAATTTTTTCTTCATTTATTACTTATCTCTAATTTATCAGAAAACACTATTAAAATTCTTTAAAAATTTTTTCCAAGATTCAGTTTGTTTAAGAGATGATTCCTTGATATTTCTGCTTCTCTTTATAGAAAAATTGCTGTGCACAGATAATGCTAGAGATTTTCTGCATGTTCCAAATAAGGAAAGGGATGAATTTATAGGGCATGGATCATCTAATTTATTTAGAGGAAGACTTAAAATTCAGTTTACCTTAATTTTTCCTGCTTATTTACTTCAGACACTCATAGTCAATTGCTCTCTCAAATCAGTTTAATTATATGTTTTACATTCTTTTAGTATATTCTTGAATAAACTTCCAACATTAACAGTCAAATTGTAGGTTTTCTTTCCTTCTTCGTATTAGATAAAATATTTAACGTACTCAACCAAAGTTGCTCAATAAATATTAATTTCCCATTCCACTAACTTTCCAATCTACTCTCTTTTATGTTATCTATGTCTCTTCTTGGCTGTTGCAATTATTATACAGATTAGAAGTAATGGACCCTCAGATACATAATAATTGTATAAATGATTAATAATTATATAAGTGTAGAGATATTTATCAATAGTCATTAAAAACCAATATTGTTTAATGATCAAAAATAATTTCAAAGATTTTAAAGAAGCTCTTTTGGAAATGTCTCAGCCAGAGTTGCTTTAATAATATAGGTTTAAAAAAATGCCTTCTCTGAATGCATTCCCTTTAGTCAGAAAAATCAGGAAAAAGGCTTTAATATGGATGTACACCTCAAACCCAATGCAAAGTGCCTTGTGAGCGGAAGGCAGCTTGATTTCACTCTCATGGGATCCATGAATGAGGTGGTTCTATGTAAGGCAAAAACCACATAATTATGGAAGGCTTGGCCTCAGACAAAGTGAAACTCCCTGTGAGCTTTTGACTAGAGATTTATCATTAACTAAGCACTGCAGGAGAAACTTTCCTGATTATAACTTAGGCAAAAACAGGGTGAAAAGGAGGGAAAACACTTTGTAATAAGAGACTTCCCACGTTCTAAAAAGTGTAACACATTATTCAGATAGAATTTTAAAACAATGAAGGTATAGAAGAGTTTTAATTTTTAAATTGTATTTAATTGTATTATTTTAGATCTAAAAAAAAAGCCAGTAGTAAAATTTATAAAATGGGGAAGATGAAATGAAGAAAACTTAAAACAAACATTTTGAGGAATAGTCTAGCTGTAACATTTACATTTTAAAATGTTTAAGTTTAATTTATTATAAATTATAGACATATATTTAATTATAAAGAAATTATATGTATGTACTTTTCATTTCCAGCTTGTTTTTTTAATTTTTGGGGGAGGGGGGAACAGGGTTTGTCCTCCCTATGTTTTTGTGATTAAATTGCTAAGCTAAACATTTATTTTTTAGCAAAAAGTACAATTTTGCTTGCTTTAGCAGGCTTAAGACCATTTAAACATGAAATTAATAAGTAGTTCACATTGCAAGAAACAGACCAAAACATCTGACAGCAGAGTAAATATTTTTTCTCTATTGTTAATTTGACATGAACCAATTAAATCACTTGGTTCTCTCACTAAGAGTTTCTGATGCTTTATTCTCTACTCCTTTATCCCATGTTGATAAATAAAAACACCCCGGAGAAAAACAAATATTGTATGATATCACTGATATATGGAATCTAAAAAGTATAACAAACTAGTGAATATAACAAAAAGAAGCAGACAGATATAGAGAACAAAATAGAGGTTATCAGTGTGTGTGTGGGAAATATAGGGTTAGGGGGGTGAGAGGTACAAGCTATTGAGTATAAGATAGGCTCAACAATGCATTGTACAACATGGGGAATATAGCTAATATTTTGCAATACCTATAAATGGAAAGTAACCTTTATAAAATTTTTATAATTGTATAAAAATTTTAAAACATTAAGTTAAAAATATAAATAAATAAATATAACTAAGTAAAAAATAAATACATAAAAACACCTCAAATTATACATACCTTTCTATTCTCTCTTTTTGGAAATTTACTTTGTTAGACCTCCTGGAATCATCCTTAATTCTCTCTTGTCTTCTCTAATTTCCTCTTCTGTTCTCTCTTCTCTTTTAACCTGTTCTCTCCCTTCCACATTCACTCTCTCTCTGCTTCTTTTCCATAACCTTAATTGTTTTTCTATTTTCTGGAACATTCTATTAAATTTTATTTTTAATTTCTTAATTTACAAAACCTATTTCTTGTTTTATAAATAAAACTTGTTATAAGCTTCTTACTATTATTTATTAGGCTGAATATTTTCTTTTATCTCTGAGTACATTCATTGTTTTGTGATTTTGTGTCTTTGTTTTCAAAGACTTTTTTTTTTTTGCGGTACACGGGCCTCTCACTGTTGTGGCCTCTCCCGTTGTGGAGCACAGGCTCCGGACGCACAGGCTCAGGGGCCATGGCTCACGGGCCTAGCCACTCCGCGGCATGTGGGATCCTCCTGGACCGGTGCACAAACCCTTGTCCCCTGCATTGGCAGGCGGACTCTCAACCACTGCGCCACCAGGGAAGCCCTCAAAGACATCTTTTGCTCCTACCTTTGATTCAATTTCCTCTGAGTTATTTTGTTTATTTGTTTGTTAGTTTGACTTTTGCCTTTTATTATGGAGACTTGCTTTAAATGTCAGGTGATTTTTGACAGTCTTCATATATTTAAGAGCCATGTACTTACTATAAAACTAATTGAGAACTCTTTGTAGGTGCTAAACCACTAGTGAACGTCACTAGGAACTGAGTTAATTCAATTCTTTCACTGGCAGATTATTCACCCAAAATAACTGCAGGTCTTTTCCCTTGAGCTGGTTGGTTTTTCCCAAAGAGGAAAACTTAACATGTTTTGTCAATAAATGAATAAGCCTGGTGACAACATTCTTGTATTTGAGTTGTGATATGGAAGTGGGATTTCACTATCAACAGTATAGAATTTCATTTGATTCCTCTATTTTAGTTCAGTTCTTTAGCCAACCAATATGCCTGATGTACACAAATTTAGTTAACTAGTTCAATATTTTCAGAGAAGAGCGGCCATTTTTCTGTTTGGATTTCAGCTGCATACATACTTGTTTTTATTGGTAAATGTTGTCTTTGTTGTCATAGCTGTTCTGTGGGTCTGGGCATACAATTCCCACCCATAATTAGCTTTCTGTTTACATCATTTTGTTAAGGCAGTTATTACTCATTTATCAATTTCCTCTTCTGTTCCTTTTTTTCTGATCTCTTTTTTTCTTACCCATTTGTTTTATTATTGTATATTCATGCCTAACTTTGTCTTCTTTATGCTTGAATTATTTGAAGGAACACAGATAGTTATTTGTATTTGAGCCACTCTGTCTCATTGATAGTGCTAAAATATTTAAGGTACTTTTAAAATTGTTTTCTTTTCTTATAAACTCTTCCTTTACCCTAAGGGTAAATTGTAATTGCTTCTCTGACTAGAAACACTTTACTCTATCCTGAGTTACCTAACATTTATGAATGGATAGAAATTATCTAAGAAGTGCATCTTTTAATTAAGTTTGCCTAATGCAATGTCTGCTAACTTGGCATCTATTGCATGGTACATAGCAACAAACATTTCTTTAAGAAACATTAAATTATTGAGTGAATTGTAGCTATTTCTGTCCTTGCATTTCATTCATTGACTCATTTAGTAGAATGATCAAATTGAGGAGTGATGAAAGGGAAGCATTTCCTAAATTTTATGTTGCTGTGTTGACAGCAGGGACTGAGTAGCATTCATCTTTATATCTCCAAATTTACTTATTCAGTTAATAATATTTGAAGTCCTGTTATGGATAAGACCCTGTTAGTGACAAATCTATGATCCATTGAAGCTTACATTCTACGTGAGAAAAGTCAAATGGTAAGCAAATTCATACATATGTTGCATTAGTGGTTAGTGTTTTAAATTTGGACAAGGATAAAGAGGATGATAATAAAGGTATTGTTCCCTTATATAGAGTACTCAACGCACACTTTTGCAATAATGTGGCATTTGAGTAGATTCTGAAAGAAGTGTGGGATTGAGTGTGTGAACATCTAGACAGAGCACATTCTAGGTGAGAGAAGAGCAATTGAAAACACCCGACAAGGTGAGGCAGGCTTTTTGAATTTGTGGGATTACAAAGAAGCCAGTGTCTGAAATGCAGTAAGTGAGGGACACTAGATGGATAGCAAGTTCTAGCTCATAAAGTTCCTTAAAGATATAACAAGGGCTTCAGAATTTACTTTGAGTGAGATTAAAACTTTTTAGAAGATGTTTAGTGGAGCTGTAACATGATCCAACATACATTTTAATAAGATCTTTCTATTATATGGATAACAGATGTAAGGGCAAACCACAAGGAAAAGTACAAGTTATTAAAACTAAATTAAGAATCAGATAAAAAATTAGCATGGCAGGACATGATGGAAGTGATGTAAGTTATCAGTAGTGACTGGTTTGGGAATATATTAAAAAGTCAACAGGATTATTTTGTGGAGTGAATGTAGTGTAGGAGATTCAAAAATACTACAAGTAACCACTTGTTCCAAACACAGAAAGATAGACTTGTCATTTATAAAGAAGAGTGGAGGAAGGGAGCTGTTGAGCAAATATGGGAGTTGGACAGAAAGTAATAGTTCAAATTATTTACATATTCTGTGTTGAGATGCCTATTTTACATCCAAACACAGATGTTGAGATTTCAGTTGGCTAAGTAAGTCTGGAATCTTGAAGTAGAGGCTAATTCTTAGGCTATGTTATGTAATATAGTTACACATAATTGTTATTCCTGTATTATTTAATGGGGTTACCAGTTTAGAATAAATTTTTTGAGGGCTGAGGATTCCTCAAGTTCAAACATGAAAATCCTTCCTGTATATTAAGACATCTTAGGAGTTCTCTGACAAACACCAAATGAATAGGATAGGAACCAAATTATTCCCTGAATGTGAGAAATAGGAAAAGATGTGTCTTTCCTAATGTAGCTGACAGGCTTTAAAAAATAAAACAACTCATTATACCAAGTTTTGTGTTTTTTTCCCATTTCTGTATAAGCTCTGAAACTATTTTTAAAAATGTGTGCTAATGAGTTAGAAAGTTAACGGGAAATTCTGTTTATGCTACACCTGTGAATGTCTATCATTATAAATAAAACATGGTAATTTATATACTTAGCAGAATGATTATTTATGTCTGGAAGCTAACACATTTCACTGTTGTTAATAATGACAGACAGAGAAGAAACAACACCATTTCTCTCTCAAATGCCTCCTTTCTAGATAATTAAATTTCTTATAAAAGTATGTCTCTATTTTTCCCTTTTAGGAACTCTTCCACGTTTGTATGTCAATTTGTAGTAGATATGTGTAAACTACTTTCTAAATAGATCTGTAAATTCTGTGGATAAGTGTAATTTTCTAAATTATACTTACAACATTTATCTTATGACCATTACTTTTAACAAATCTGAAAATATAATGTGGAGCTATCCTATACCAATAATTCCTTTGTTATCTTATTAATATCCACAAACTCACTAAGATCTATATTTCTCCAACTATCTACAATTAATGTTATTTCTATAATCTGATGTAGTCAGATTCTACCTCCGTATTTTATGAAATATAATGGCAACCTCTAGATGGTGCTTATTAAATTTTCCAGACACACAAAATAGGGTGAAGTACACTTAATGAAAATTCTGTTTAGCTCCTTTAAAAGTGGCATAGAATTTTTATTCCTATATAAATTTTTATTTTATTTAGACAAATAGAAGTTGTATTTATCTCTGTTATATATTTTGAGTAGCTTTCAAAAGTTAGAATTTTTTTTGGATGAATTTGAACATATCTAGATAAGAAATATATATATAAATATTTATATATTTAAAGCTGACAATAGTTTTATGCTGATATAAATTTTATTTTTCATTTACCAATTGCACTCCTAAGTGCTGTATCTATGACCGAACTCTTAACTATTACCTTAGAAGATATATGGTAGATAAATATTTAGACTTTATGCATTATATGTACATAGCCACAGTTCAAACCTGTAGAATGTTTATAACTTATTTTATGTTGTTATTTTTAGCTCAAGTTTAATTCATGGGTAATAAAAGAGTACTTATGAAATAATTAAATAAAACTCAATTCTATTTAGCCATTTAATTCTATCATGGTTGTTCAATCAGAATTTGCTTTCCTACTTAATCAAATTTAGGTATATACATAGTGAAAAGCATATCCAGTGTACTTAAGTCAGATTTATGAGTCATATTATTCTATAGAAAGGTCAGGCTTATTTTTCAAAAGGGAAACTGATTAAGCAAAAATTTTCACTTAAGAGAAAGAAAAATGATGGAAAGATGTCTTCAATAATATTTAAATAACCTAGCCACCTCCTTTCTGGGTCATGATTGAAACCCAAGTAAATAGAATTAGCATTTTCAAACAGAAAAGTACCTGTTAATATCTGAACAACTTTACTCATTATATGCAAATTAATCAATTGAGTAAATATATGAGATGACAGCAAAATGTGTACCTAATTTTTTTAGGAAGAGTAGAGCTATTAAAGGATTCATGATATAGGCAATGTCTTCTAATTCATATTATCCTTGTCCATTAGTTTTACACTTATTAGATATGAAGGCCTCAATTTTAAAATGATACATTTATTTACATCTCCCCCAACTACTTTACATTGAATATTGACGATATAACGTTTTTATAAGTCTCTGTGTGCTAATGTTTATATGTGTATATACGTTCATATATATTATAGAATGTGTGTACACATTTATATATACACATATAAATATATAAATGTATATATAACAGAAGGCATACTCACTGCTTTTTTTTTGTATTTCAAAGTTCTTTAAAATGTTCCAAATTTATTGACATAAAGTCATTCATAATATTCCATTATTAGACTTTTAATATCTTTACTATCTTTCATTCCTGACAAAAGTAAGCTTTTGTTCCTCCCAGTTTTGCAGTACAAATAAGAACTATAGTAGACTGTCTTTCTATTTCAGTCCTAGGGATGCCATGATAAATTCCCTACTGCCAAATATCCTGAAGGTAACATCAATCTGGTTATGCTTTATGCATGCGCTTGTTATAATCACTACTTTGTCTCTGGCAGTTGAGTGCTACACCAGAATTCTGCTCTCTAGTAGCTACTACTAATATATAAATCGGATTTAATGGTAGGATCTTTCATTGCCATCTATTACTGATATTTTTAAAGATTCATGTACACTCTTATAAATGTATTTTTTATATTTTGGTAGAGTATCTCCATGCCTTTCCAGTATTGAAAGGGTGGGAAAGTGAGTCATACTTAACACATTTGCTTCAATATTTCTATTTTTTGAAGTCAATGGATTCATGTTTTTGCACTAGGCAAAGTTCTGGCATCTTTTTTAAAATTTATATATATTTTAAACTTATATATCACATGCCTTTATTTTTTAATACAAGTTTATTTTTAAATTTATTTATTACTTTTCTATTAAGTATAATTGGCATAAAAGGGTAGATTATTTTCAGGTGTACAACATAATGATTCACCATTTATATACATTACAAGATGATCACCATTATAAGTCTAGTTACCATCTGTTTCCAAAGTTATTACAATATTATTGAGTATATCCCTTATTCTGTATATTACATTCCCATGACTTTATTTTATAACTAGAAATTTGTGCTTCTTAATTCCCTTCACCTATTTCACCCACACTCCATACCCCTACCCTCTAGCAACCATCAGTTTGTTCTCTATATCTATGAATCTGTTTCTGTTTTGTTTATTCATTTGTTTGTTTTTTAGATTGCACATATAAGTGAAATCATACAGAACTTGCCTTTGTCTGACTGACTTATTTCGCTTAGCATTATGCCTTCTAGGTCCATCCATGTTGTCACAAATGGCAAGATTTTATCCTTTTTTTATAGCTGAGTAATATCCTGTTATCCTGACACATACATAATACATGTTCTATGTCCATTCATCTATCCATGGCCACTTTGGTTGATTCCACATCTTGGTTATTGTAAATAATGCTGCAATGAACATAGAGGTGCACATATCTTTTCAAATTAGTGTTTTTATTTTCTTCAAAAAAAAAAAAACAAACCCAGAAATGGAATTGCTGAATTGTATGATAGTTCTATTTTTAATTTTTGAGGAACCTCCATAATGTTTTTCATAGTGACTGCAACGATTTATATCCCCATCAATGATGCATGAGGGTTCCCTTTTCTCCACATCTTCCCCAATGCTTGTTATTTGTTGTCTTTTTGATAATAGCTATTTTGACAGATGTGAGGTGATATTTCATTGTGGTTTCATTTTGCATTTCCCTGATTATTAGTGATGTTCAGCATTTTTTCATGTACCTATTTGCTATCTGTATGTCTTCTCTGGAAAAAAAATGCCTATTCAAATCCTCTGTCCATTTTTTAATCAGATTGTTTGTTTGTTTGTTTGATATTGAGTTGTATGAGTTCTTTACATATTCTGAATATTAATCTCTTATCAGGTATATTACTTGCAAATATCTTCTCCCATTCAGTAGGTTGCTATTTTCATTTTTTTATCATTTCCTCTGTTGTGCAAAAGATTTTTAGTTTGATTTGGTCCCGTTTGTTTGTTTTTGCTTTTGGTGCATTTTCTTCTAAGAATTTATTCTTTCCATTCTTCATTTAAGTCTTTAATCTATTTTGAATTTATTTTTGTATAGGCTGTAAGATGGTGGTCCATATTTATTCTTTTACTGGACCTGCCCATTTTTCCCAACATCTTTTATTGAAGAGAATTTTTCCCATTGTAATTTTTGCCTCCATTGTCATAGATTAATTTACCTTATGTGCATGGGTTTGTTTCTGGGCTCTCTATTCTGTTCAATTGATCTATGTGTCTGTTTTTGTACTGGTACAATACTGTTTTGATTACTATAGCTTTATAGTGTAGTTTGATGCCATGGAATGTGACACCTCTAGTTTTGTTCTTCTTTCTCAAGATTGCTTTGGCTATTCAGGGTCTTTTGTGGTTCCATACAAATTCTAGGATTATTTGTTCCTGTTCTGTGAAAAATAGTTTTGGTGTTTTGACAGGGATTGAACTGAATAGATATATTGCTTTAGGTGTTACATATATTTTGCCAATATTGATTACTCCAATCATGAGCACCATATATCTTTCCATTTATTTGTGTTTATATCAGGTGGGAGCCACTTTGGAGGGGCACCTGGCTGGGGCATGGTGAGTGGTGCTAGCAAGGTAGATGACCAATGTCAAAAGTGACACTCACCAGTGCCTGGCTAGTTAAGTAGAGGGAGAATTAAGACAAAAAAATAAAATAGTGCCCAGCAGTGCTTCCAAAAGATTCTTTCCCCTTAGGCACTGGCCGTAAAATTAGTCAATGAATCTCCTTCACAAATGTCCCAGGTGTTTTCAAACCGCTGCCTTTGCAGTAAGACTCAGCAAGTTTTTGTATTAGCCTTTTAAGAGTAAACTCTCTGTTTCCTATAGCCTGCCAGCTCTCCAAGAAGTAAACCCTGCTGGTTTTCAAAGCCAGTTGTTATGGCTTGTATTCCCAGTGCTCGTCCTCAGGGCTGGAATGCCCTATGTGGGGTTTGAACTCACGGCTCCTTAGGGAGGGTCTCTTGTTTGTGATATTCCTTCCTTTTTTTTGAGGCGGGGGTCCCTGCACTGGGGGTGTGGGTTCTGCCTAGATTGGGTCTCTACTCCTCCTACTCATCTCAATGTGTTTTGTAACTTATATCCTTAGTTGTGGAAAAGCTGATTCTGCTACTTTCAGGTTATTCCCAGAGTTGTTCTATATGTAGCTGTAGATTTGGTGTGCCCCTGGGAGGAGGTGATCCCAGGATCTCCCTAGTCTGCCATTTTGTTCCCATCTCCCAAAGTTCTGGCATTTTAATTTTGCTTAATATAGGCCACAGTCGATTTCAATTCCCAGTGAACCAATCAATCACACTATTAAAAGCCCTCGGAGGCATTTAAGACAGAACACAGAATACTCTGGTAAGTACATATGAACTAACATTATGGAGACGTTTTTTAACTTGGATCCCAAAGAATTTTCCAGTAAGTTTTAGATACCGTTACAATGAATGGCTAAATGCTTATTAGTAATAGTATTGGCAGTATGTCCTCCATTATGTATTCTGTATTTGAACTTGTTCCCTTTGAATCAAAATCACTATAAGGTTTTTGAAGAAATTAGTGACATCATAAAGCTGAATAAGTAGGTGACAAGAGATAAATACAGTTCTCTAGCTATTAATACTGAGGTGCAGATACTCTTTGATGTTGGCATGATCTTTTTTTTTTTACATCTTTATTGGAGTATACTTGCTTTACAATGGTGTGTTAGTTTCTGCTTTATAACAAAGTGAATCAGTTATACATATACATATGTTCCCATATATCCTCCCTCTTGTGTCTCCCTCCCTCCCACCCTCCCTATCCCACCCCTCTAGGTGGTCACAAAGCACTGAGCTGATCTCCATGTGCTATGCAGCTGCTTCCCACTAGCTATCTATTTTATGTTTGGTAGTGTATATATGTCCATGGCAAGATCTTTTCTCTGTGCAGCTCATGGCTGTCTCTACATTGTCAAAATTCCTAATTTCTTGACTTCAAATCTGTCTTCATAACATGGTTCTTCATTTTGATCCAGACCCTGCATTTGGTGCTTCAGGTTTTAACTCTTTTCAAAAATACCTTTTCTATTCTCCTGGATATGACTTTTTGTTGCCCAGTAGTTCACAGGTACCCCATCTTGTTGTTCTTCCTCCCTGATTGATAGCAGAAGAGTATCAGATTAAAAGTTTGTGTGGGCACTTTTGAGTCTTATCTGGCAAGTGCCAGACATAGTTTTCCCTCAGCTGGCTGAGTTTGCCAGAAGTCACTCCATTAACTTCTTCTTAATGTCAAACCATATTTTGGCTGAGGTGGATTTGTTTCTGATTCCAAAATAGCATCTTGAGTAGTCTCCCTGTACCAGTCAGGCTAAAAAATAATTTTTAGATTGGGTTTTTTACTCAGGAAGTCACATTTATTTTCTTAATACAGTAAAACCCTAATTTCCAAACAGTTCTGATCAATATGTTCAACCAATAGGCACAAATTGATTAACACACAATTTTTAAAAATACGTTTATTTATTTATTTCTTTTGCTATGTTCCAAGAGCCTGTAATCTAGCTTCATACATCACAAAAGCTGGACTCATTGCTGAGGCTTGTACTTCCTTTAGGAGGCTGCACTCTTCCATTCATACTCTCCACAGTCACATATTCTCTTGACCCCTTCCTTAATATGTTTGAAACCTTTTTTATGTTTTGACTCCTTTTTACACATGTCTTCCACCCCACAACTCTGGCCACCACCAATATGTTTTCTATATCTATGAGCTTGTTTTGCTTTTGTTTTTGTTTTAGTTTCCTCATATAAGATATCAAACAGTATTTGTCTTTCTCTGTCTGATTTATTTCACTCAGCCTAATTACCTTCTAGGTCCATCCATATTGTTGCAAATGACACAATTTCATTTTCTTTATGGACAAATTATATATATATATACATATATATCTCACAACTTCTTTTTTTTTTTTTTTTTTAATTTTTTTTTTTTTTTTTTTTTTTTTTTTCTATAATTTTTATTTTATTTATTTATTTTTTTTTCTCACAACTTCTTTATTCATTCATCCATGGAGGGACACTTAGGTTATTTCTGTATCTTGCCTATTGTAAATGGTGCCATAATGAACATGGGAGTGCAGATATCTTTTCAAGTTAGTGTTTTGTTTCCTTCAGATAATACCCAGAATTGGAATTGCTAGGTCATATAAAAATATTTTTAATACATTTTGGAAGAGGATTAAAAGCTTACTTAGTCCCAACATTTCAGGAATGTACCTATTAAACAGACCAAATACATAGAAATTTTATCTTTAAAAAATAGAAATAAGTTAATGCCTTTGAATAGTAACAAAGGCACAATTCACAGTAATCATAATTCTGACTACACATGGAATACACTTTGGAGTACAGTTCCCTTTAGCTGATGCAGTTAACTTCTGAGCATGTTAAAAGTCTGAGTTATTTCTTCCTATGCATAGAGAAGACAAGATGTATTCAGATTATTCTAATAAGAGAATCATATTGATGTTCGTTAATGCCTTAAATCTGAATGATGGGTCTGGAAGTGGCTGAGACTCTTTGGATGTGGATCCTCTTCATCCACAGACTTATAAACTGAAAAAGATGAGTTATGTGTCCCCCACACCCAAATACAATGCTAAAACAGTAATAGCATAATTTGTATATGCAAGTTTGCAGCAATTACATCAGATAAAATTTCAATGACAGCTGAAATTCCACAGGGTATACTCATATGAGGCTCTAATAAAGGTGAAGAAAATAGTTCCTCAGGAGAAAGGAAGCTCAGGCAAACACAGAGAGGTCTCAGTGCAGCATTTAGAACTATTTGTCGATTATAGAAAATGTGCTTTGTCTTTGGACAGTGAACTGCCAGAATCCATTTGAGGTACATTAGTTATGAGAGCCAAGGCTCAAGTGTACTGAGGAATTTTTTATAGCCTACTGGTAAGATAGCTAAAACTCTGTGCAATAAACAGTTAAACCAGGTGTTAATGATATATTTTCAATAGTAAAGTTGACTACCCATGGCTCTAAGACAGGGAATTTTTAGACTTCAAACAGCAGGTTATAATAAGTCATTTTATAGCAGATTTCATCTCTATCTTGACCAAAGTAAGACCCAGAGTCCCAGGCATTTCTGGATATCACTATAGAGCTACCATAGATCAGATGCATGTTAATCCTGTCCATTCAATTCAAAAAGAGAAAAGAACAGTAGGCACACAGCAGCCACTGGTCCTGAAGAGCAAATGTTTCCAGGTCCTCCCTGAGAAAGGAAATGTGTCTTCATTAGGGTCTGATTCTGCTTTCTAAGAGTTCTTCTCCATTACTCTGTTCTCTCTTAGTTTTGTCTCATTTCTCCCAATCTTGATTTGCCCTGCGAACCCTTTCTTTTCTGTAACAAATGGCTCATAATTGATGCAAAGTAGCTTTCTTAGCCTGTAGAAAGTTGGGAACCCAGAGGCCTTTTTATAATTTGAGTGATCACAGTTTCTCTTAGCTCAGGCTAGTGGCTTTTTTGCTGATATCACTTTTATGCAACCTTTGTGGAATTTATGTGTATCAGAAATTTTATCATTTCACATGGCAAAAGTCACACCCACAACTCTTTTCCAGACAGACTTTTCTCACTTTCAAGTGGCTTGTCAGGCTGCTAAAGAACATCCCCATAAGATTCTTTGAGCCTCTTTTGTCTAGGTTTTGTTTTTTGTTTTGTTTTGTTTTGTTTTTGTGTAGGACTGGTCTACTAGATCCTGCCTTAAATCTTCCAGAGTTCTTAAGGATCTTATAGCCACACTCTTGATTTGAATTTTGACCCCAAGCTTCATATTACTTTGAGATTATTTTACTAGTTGAGAAGACTGGGGATGAGAGACAGTTTTATTCTTCCAACGTAGCAAGTCATATCTCTTCTATATTACCCCTCAATTCCGCTTGCAAACTGAAAGTTTCTTTCTTTATCCCTTTCCTCTCTCGTAGTTATTTATCATTCACAGATAATAAAACCAAACAGCCACTTGCAACATTAGGCCTGATGGTCCCCTTATGCAGATCCAAACATTCATTGGATGCATTTCTTATTATCCAAGATATCACACATGAGAATTTGGCCATTCATATATTCACTACTATGTAACATGGGCAGGCAGAAACTGGAAAAGCATAGAGAAAACTATTAGCAAAGGCTGATAGTAAGCCAATGGTTATCAGAGGCTGAAAGAGCAATGAAGTAGGTAATTGTATAAGTAAGCTAGAAAATTAGGTGCTGCCACCTTCTCCCAAATGCAATGCTACATGTTTCATGCTTTATTTTTTTTTCTTTCTTTTTTAACAGCAGTATCCCACTTCCAGGAACCAATTTTATATGAGTTTACTACTCCTGGCATCAACCATCCTACATATGAGTGGCTCAAAACAATGGCCATTTGTTTAGATCACAGTCCTGCTATTACTGTGTTAATCTGATCTAGGCTAAATTCAAATGATTTGAGCTCGTTTGCTCCTGTGTCTGCTGATGGTTGAGAGATTGGCTGGTGGTGAATTCTCCCACGTGGTCTTACTCCCTAGTGTGGAAGTTAGCTGGGATGACAGTGGCAATTACCCTTGTGCTGCTTACTACTCAGCAGACCAGTTCAAGCATCTTTACAGGGTAAATGAGTTCCCAAAGCAACGAGAGAGAAATCTGCAAGCTTTTGGAGGCCTGGGTGAAGAACTTACTTAAAGTTACTTCCACCTCATTGTAATGGTCAGAACAAGTCACAAGGCCAGGCAAGTGATTTAAACTCCATATCTTTATCTTTTTGGAGGAATTGAAACATCATGTGGCCATTTTTTTCAATCACATCGTTGACCAGTGTAAAGAAACCTTACCCCTTGTTTTAAACTGATATTTCTGAAATGGTCTTGGAACCTAAAACCTACTTATTGTTTTACTGATTCAAGTCTTTTCCTTGATCAGTAAAATCTCAATGTTTGTGGTAGAAATGATAATCTGCATTCTCATTTGCAAAATAAATAAATTACTGAGTCACACTGTAAAGAACCGTATCAGATTGACTGCAAATAAAACACATAATTTATTGTTTATTGATATTTTCATCTATATGCTGTAAGTTGTTCTCAGTGTGCTAAATATATTAGGTTAATTATATATTAAGTAACTATACTTAATAAAGAACCCTGCTATAAGAAACATTTAGTAAACGAATAAATGTGAATGTGTGTTGAATGGTCATTCTTTTTTATAATATATCCTGTACTGATTTGTACTTACTGTAATCTTTGAGTTAAGAAATAATATGACAGGTCAATCTAGGTAGTAGTTTCACATAATAATGTTATACCTGAGAACAGTCTAATAGCTGTCTAATAGTTATAAACTAACAATATGATCAGCAATATAAGTTCATATCAACATTTAAATTTAACTGTATAGAATATAAGGCAGTGAAAACACCCAGAAACATGGCTACGGTTCTAATACAAATGTGAATAAAAGATTGTTTCTTTTCTATCTTTATTCTGTCTCACTATATAAACATACCTTCTGACCATGACACCCTGTGTCTTATGGCTTTCATTAAACCGCTTTTAATCATAAATTTGGGTCGCAATATTTTCTTTTTTAGGTTTATTAGAAACGTCAAGATTACCTGTCACAATTAGAATGTAACATATTCATCTTAGATTATTGTCATTATAGTGATGTTTTCCATTTTTACATTGCTATATGTTTCAAAACACTTTCATACATAGAAGAAACATTTTTCTATTTAGAATGAGAAAAATAAGGTTCAGTAATTAGACAAGTATATTAGTTTGTGAGGGCTGCTAAACAGAGTACCATAAACTGGGAGGTTTAGAATAATAGAAATTGTTTTCACAGTTCTGGAGGCCAAAAGTCTGTATCAGGGTGTTGGTAGGGCCATGCTCCATCTGAAGGAGCTGGGGAAGCAACTGATCTAGGTTTCTCACCAACTTTTAGGTAGTTCCTTGGCTTGTTTTTTCCAGCCTTCCCATGGCATTCTCTCCGTGTGTGTGTCTACTGCCTCACTAAGATTAAGCAATTTTATCTTAATCCCATAAGCCAGTTTTGATTTATAATAGCATGTATAAGAATTTATTTCTATTTAAGTTTATAAGTATATGTAATCTGCCTAAATATAAATTTTTAATTTGTATATAGCAGAATGGAGTGACCACATGTGCCATTTTTTTTGTACCCAGGGTTAAAGAATATTTCTCTTATTTTTAAATACTTGTATATAGAAAGTTGTATAAATATATACAATATATATTAAAATATATAATCACCATTTGGTACAGAATAAACTAAAGTTACATAAAATCTGATTGCAGTGAAAATCTAGAATTTGTAACAACTACATTTAAGGTCCCTAAGGCTTTAAAGGCTACCAAAAACATTGGTTGAATATAAGAAATGATTTATGAAATCTTAACGATTGGCAGTGATTAACATGATAGCCATTTATTAGCGGTTTATCTCAATGATCAATAGGAGTCTTGACGTTGACATAGGTATACCTCCTCTACATGCGGCAACTCTCCTAACGAAGGAGAAAGGACACATTTGAGGAAGATGTGAGAAAGTTTCTGGATTTTGCTCAAGTGCTTCCTACTCCTATGGTGTTCCTATTGTTGCTGCTAGTGCTAACTAGTATAAAAATGTCACACTGTGAATGAATACTTTTCTAAGAAATATTGGCTGCTGCTTACATTATCTTCTGTGACAGTGGAAGGATGGAGAAACTAGCAACAATTCCTCATGAGAAATTTCCATGAATAGTTCCTTTGGATGCCATTCAAATCAAGAATATACTGATTTCTTTAATTTGAATGCATTGCTAATCTAGAATAAAAATAGAAGAGTAAAATATGTTATGTACCTAAAACAAAAACTCAGATAGTTACAGATATTCATGTTTAGAAGCAACCTTATAGATTTCATTGTTCTTTCCTGTTTTTGTTTTTTGTTTTTTTTGTTTTTTTTTTTGCAGTACGCGGGTCTCTCACTGTTGTGGTCTCTCCCGCCGTGGAGCACAGGCTCCGGATGCGCAGGCTCAGCGGCCATGGCTCACGGGCCCAGCCACTCTGCGGCATGTGGGATCCTCCTGGACCGGGGCACGAACCCGTGTCCCCTGCATCGGCAGGCAGACTCTCAACCACTGCGCCGCCAGGGAAGCCCTGTTCTTTCCTTTTATAGATCATAAACCTCTCTAAAAATCTTAGAAAGCTATGACATCTTGTTCTAGAAAAATCCACATGTGCACTTTGCAACACAGTTCTAAAAATAATTTCCAGGAATTTCATGGACTTTCTCAAGCCAATCTGTAGACCTTCAAAATTATAGACTTCATATAAAAAAATAATAATCTGAATCAATTAAATGCTTTAACTTTTAAAGAAGCTGTAATCCAAGAAATACGGTAAAATTTTTGCAAAAGTATAGTGGTTTTAAAACAATTTATGAAAAATATTATGTTGATTTTTGTATCTGTCATTTTATATAAAGTTGTTTTTAATGTTAAATTTTTGTTCTTTAATCAATTCCTTGAGGAGAAAGCTACTGTTTGAAAAAAGATCTAAGAACTGTACTTGGACACTCTTATTGACTTGCTGAACATCTATACTCTGTAGTTAAATATAAAACTTTTAAACACAAAATGGATGCTCTTCTATTATCATTGTATCCATTAATCCTAGAGCAATGATTAGCCTAGCACAAAATAGTGTCCTCACAAAGAAATATTAGAGAAAACTAATTAGGCTGTGTTGATTTTAATTAGCAAATGAATTCCACTATGACAGGATTTAAAAAACAAAATAAGAAAGAGCAAAAGCACATTAAAACCTTGTTAAAGGAAATATAGTTGCCCCAGAGAATGCCATTAAATTGTTAGATTAAGATATTTTGATATCATTGGCTCACACTCAATTATATCTGATTTGTGTTGAATTAATCACCAAACAAAAATGTACTACTTAATAAAGCCAATTATACACAAGTAGCTTTGAATAATTTTCTGAAAGGTGCAACATTTCAGAAAGTCTTGACTATAAAGGTAGTTAAGATAATATTTTTAACTTTGCTTATCCATTTACAGGGTCAGTAAATTAGTCATACCTATAATTTAATGACTATAAATTACATTTTGTCTACTTAAATAATATATAATGAATAAGTAAATAAATATTGCAGTGTTACTGAAAACATTCTTTGAATTGAACTATGTATTAAAAATTAACTTATGTAGGCTCTGCAGCTACTCTGAGCTAATTACCAGTGTCATTTCCATAATTATGCACAATATTCATTTCACAGAGCAATCCTTAGGACGAAAATAACATAATTTAGCATACACACTTCAGTAAACTGCAGAGTTGAAAATATGCATGAATAAATTTTAAGGTATATGAGTTCTCGGAACTGCAGTGTCACAAAAAGTCGGGGAAGTAAACAATAACATCAAATTCATTATTTTAAACAACCTTGAGCTCATGACTTTGCTTAAGAATTTATTTAAATTCAAAACAGTTAAATATGATTAATGCAAATTCCACTACTCTGAAATCTGTAATTAGATAGATAAAACTAAGTTTAATTTTACCCTAGGAGATCTTGATTTAAATATAAGCATTATGATCTGTATTTCAAGAAACATGCTTACTTTTTTGAAAAAAAAAAGAAAACTTTTAAAAACATGTTTCCTTTTAAGCTTAGGAACCGACTTCTCCATGTGACTGAAGAAGAAATGATATAGTGGGTTTAGCATATTCATCAGTAATTCACATGATTCTTTAGAAACAAACATTCCTTGAGCTGGCATACGATGTATTATTTAATCCCAAAATAATCCTGTGACAAAAGCATGAATATCATTATTTCACAAATGAAAAAAATCAAACATTAGAGAGGTTATTTGATTTCTGAAGATAACACAGATAGTAGGTGCTAAAAAAGGAGGGTATCCTGGGCCTTCTGGGCCTATCCTGGTCCAAATCTGGTATGCTCTCCACGTACCACATTGACATAATCCTGACATTTCACTGAGCCTTTTGAAGATGTTTTCTGAAAAAATGCACATTGATGTTTTAAATTAACACAAATTAAGTGCTTGAAACTCAGAAGAAAGTCAAAGAAACTATAAACACATTAGGAAAAATGTTTGGTATTTACCAATTCCCTTTCCTGCTCCCAGCTCCCCACACTCTGCCTTTCACACTTTTGCTTCAGTCTTCTTAGCTCATCCATAACTGAACTGACTCCACATAGCATTTTCTAATTTCCTGTGTTCTGGGCAAGTTATGTAGGATTATCCACCATGTTGATTTTACAATGTTTACAACTGATCGGCACACCACTACTTTATGGCTGAGTGAGCAGTCTCATAATCTACTGTTAGATTTCAAGGGTTTTGCAAAAACACAACATACAGATTTTTTTCCATCCTTTTTTCAGAATCTTAAGATATATTTCAATGTAACTAAAGACAAGACTGAGAGGCAGACTCTCATACAAAGCTTAATTTTTTTTAGTAACTAACAACACAGATTTTCCTAACTAGTAATATAGTGTTTTCTCATTTGAATAATTTCAGTTCTTTTGTATATGCTCATTCACTCATTTTATAGCTTATTTCTATGAAAATTGGAAATTGTGAAGTGTTTTCTTTTGAAAATTGGTATACATAAAGTTAACATTTTAAAATGCATAATATATTGGGATATTTGTGTTAAAGGTCTTTAATACAATCAATTTATATTCTAAAACCACGTCAACTAGCATAAACCACCAGCAAAACATTTTTATTCTTCTTCTAGTCTGTTCCCATTGCCATATATATGCCTAATCTACAATATTTTGCTAATCACCTCGTTCTATCACCATTTATTTCATTTTATTTATTAACTCAACATGTTTAATATGTGGAATTATTCAGTTTAATAACCGTCTTGCAGTATGGGCTCTAAAAATTCATCTTTTATATATTCCCACTGTAAAAGTATGTTGCACTTTCTTTAAAGATAAAAAGGCAATATTTTAATATTTTTGAATATTGAACAAATGTTTTTGAATCCTTCCCATGTGTCAAATGATCTGCTAATCACTTTATGTAACATATTTAATTCTCACAACAAACTGGTGACAACGTACTATGAAATATATAATAATACATTTCTGTATTTACATTATTAATTAGTTTATTCATTTAGTTGACAACTTCTGCAACTTCCATATGCCACACCACCTACTAGATTATTTATTTATGATTTCTTTCTTGGGGTTTTATTTTCTAGCAATAGGGAGTTGTACATAAACAGAAAATAAAGAAATAAATGTAATAAATCCTCTGGTAAAGTATGTAGAGGAATTGTGCAAGCACTGATAATGGAAGAGTCCATTAGAGGGGAAAGGAGATCATAACTAGTAGCCATGTATCCATATGAATAGCTATTAGAATCAACTCACAACATAGTCAATGGTTAATAATAATAAAAATAAATTAGTACTCCAATTATTTTTATTCCTACCATTTCATTTTTAGTTAGTATAGAAGATTAAATTGACCTGATTTCTCGTGATGCTGTAGTTTTCATATTTCTAGAAATAACCATAAAATATCATTAATACAAGGTCCACAGAAACATGAGGATTTTTTAATTCTTAATGCACTGCTAAAATAATATCATAGTCTGTGAGGTTCAAACAGATTTGTACCTGGCCTAACTGTAATTAATTTTAAAACTGAATGGAGATAATTAGCAATAAATAGAGCTTCATACAAGAATCCCTCATTTTTTACTTCTCTGTTAGAATCATGTTATTTTGAGTTGAAAGGATGAAGATTACTTGTTGAAGTATGCAATTTTGATGTGATCTTTGAAATTTATCTAGGTAAATATGAAATTTGAGAGATTAAATGATAAGTCTTTGTGGTAGAACAATAAAGTATGAAGAACTGAATTCAGAGAACAAGCAGTCCTCCTTCTCCCTTTCTCCCAAGTGCTATCACCTAGACCATATATTTTAAATTTACAGTGTAAGAATTAAAGGCAGACATACTTGCTTCAACAGCTAGATATTATGACTGGAACACACCAAAAGTCTAAGGCCTTGCACTTCTATGATCTCATTTATATCAAGCAGTCATTAGCAAAGGCATTTTCTCTGAGTAGTCAATATTGTTTAAAGTCAGATAAATTACATAGGAAACTTAGATTGTAAGGGTGCAGATGAAGAATGGTGCAGTGAGTTGTCCGTTATCAAAATGTCTAAGGTTAAGTGGAAAGTTAAACTGAACAAGGTCTGAAATCTAATTTCCTAGCCAGACAGAGCGGCAGCTAACTGTCTTTAACAGAAAGTTCCTTTATCTATAATTACCTACCATTTTTAAGTCTTCTAACGTCTGCCAGCATGTGCCTTCTAATTTTATAAATGACTGCACTACTAGACAGATTTCAATTTTTTTTCACTTTTTCTAGTGAATTATTTGGAAGAAAGTTAGGAAAGTCCTTTCTTTCTTTTTGTTTTGCTTTGTTTTTCCAAATTCCCACTGCTTCACAAACAGTAATCAATGTGGTAATGTGAAAAAGTGACAGATTTTGATAATATCTACTCACTCCCAAATTTTACAACAGCATTCTACTACCTTATCAATGCTGTCAGTGGGAAAAGATACACTGGTTGGCAAAATGGTTTCCTTAAGAATTGCAACCTTGAGCTTCCTAAATTAGGGAAAAAACAAACAAACTAAAAAACAGAGTGGCATTGCATATGTATTTCCAATTTATCAATTGCCTTAGATGAATTTACAGAATTATTATCTATATACAACAACAAAAATAATTTGCCCTCTAAGCAAAATTTATATTCTTGGAAGATATGTAAAACATATATATATGAATTAGAAATATTTAGAGTGTAATATTGGTTTAACAACATTACATTGTATTACAAGATTCACAGATTTAACATATCTATCCATCTATTTAACCTGATATTATTATTGGTTATAAATCTAGATGTAATATAGTTATAATCCAATTTAATTATGAAGTGGACTCCAAGGATGAAATGTACAGGAAAATGTAAACAATAAACAAATTTGGAATTTGACATGAGAAAGTATGACTAAAGATACTATATGAAGAAAAAGGAAAGAAAAATACAAATAACAAAGGGAACGTTGCTAATGATTAGGGCAAAGACTCAAGACTGATGGCCTGGGATTGAATTCCAACTTTAAAACTGGTTATCTATGTGACTTGGGCAACTTTGGCAGCTGTTTCCTTATTTATAAAGTCCCATAGCTTATATTGAGAATTAAATAAGTTAATATATACAAAGAGCTAAGAATAATGCCTATCATATAATAAAAACAATGTGTTTATTACTATGAAATATGCAGATAATAAATCATCAATGGCTACCATAGTTGAGTTTAGATATAGCACAACTCTTTCTAGTAATAAAACTGGAAAGAAGTATATGGAAAGAAATTCAGTTTTTTAAAACAGTTTCTTCACCTGAAATTCTGTTTTCTCATGTGAGAATTCCTAGCACACAGAATTGTAAAAATTATGAAGTATGTAAATTACTATCTGGCATATATTTAGTATTATGAACTGTTTGTTTTTACTATTATTCATTTTTTTAGCATCTTTATTGGAATATAATTGCTTTACAATGGTGTGTTACTTTCTGCTTTATAACAAAGTGAATCAGTTACACATATACACATGTTCCCATATCTCTTCCCTCTTGCGTCTCTCTCCCTCCCACCCTCCCTATCCCACCCCTCTAGGTGGCCACAAAGCACCGAGCTGATCTCCCTGTGCTATGCGGCTGCTTCCCACTAGCTATCTATTTTACGTTTGGTAGTGTATATATGTCCATGCCACTCTCTCACTTTGTCAGAGCCTATCCTTCTCCCTCCCCACATCCTCAAGTCCATTTTCTAGTAGGTCTGCGTCTCCATTCCCGTCTTACCCCTAGGTTCTTCATGACCTTTTTTTTTCTTTCTTAGATTCCATATATATGTGTTAGCATACAGTATTTGTTTTTCTCTTTCTGACTTACTTCACTCTGTATGACAGACTCTAGGTCCATCCAACTCATTACAAATAACTCAATTTCGTTTCATCTTATGGCTGAGTAATATTCCATTGTATATATTGCCACATATTATTTATCCATTCATCCGTTGATGGACACTTAGGTTGCTTCCATCTCCTGGCTATTGTAAATACAGCTGCAATGAGAATTTTGGTACATGATTCTTTTTGAATTATGGTTTTCTCAGGGTATATGCCCAGTAGTGGGATTGCTGTGTTGTATGGTAGTTCTATTTGTAGTTTTTTAAGGAACCTCCGTACTGTTCTCCATAGTGGCTGTATCAATTTATGTTCCCACCAGCAGTGCAAGAGCGTTCCTTTTCTCCACGCTCTCTCCAGAATTTGTTTCTAGATTTTTTGATGATGGCCATTCTGACTGGTGTGAGATGATATCTCATTGTAGTTTTGATTTGCATTTCTCTAATGATTAACAATTTTGAGCATTCTTTCATGTGTTTGTTGGCAATCTGTATATCTTCTTTGGAGAAATGTATATTCAGGTCTTCTGCCCATTTTTGGATTGGGTTCTTTATTTTTTTGATATTAATCTGCATGAGCTGCTTGTAAATTTTGGAAATTAATCCTTTGTCAATTGTTTCATTTGCAAATATTTTCTCCCATTCTGAGGGTTGTCTTTTGGTCTTGTTTATGGTTTCCTTTGCTGTGCAAAAGCTTTGAAGTTTCATTAGGTCCCATTTGTTTATTTTTGTTTTTATTTCCATTTCTCTAGGAAGGGGGTCTAAAAGGATCTTGCTGTGATTTATGTCATAGAGTGTTCTGCCTATGTTTTCCTCTAAATGTTTGAGAGTTTCTGGCCTTACATTTAGGTCTTTAATCCATTTTGAGCTTATTTTTGTGTATGGTGTTAGGGAGTGTTGTAATCTCATACTTTTACAGGTACCTGTCCAGTTTTCCCAGCATCACTTATTGAAGAGGCTTTCTTTTTTCCACTGTATATTCTTGCCTCCTAGATGTCACAAAGAAAGAAAACTACAGGCCAATATCACTGATTAACATAGATGCAAAAATCCTCAACAAAATACTAGCAAATGGAATCCAACCGCACATTAAAAGGATCATACACCATGATCAAGTAGGGTTTGTTCCAGGAATGCAAGGATTCTTCAATATACACAAATCAATCAATTTGATACACCATATTAACAAATTGAAGGAGAAAAACCCTATGATCATCTCAATAGATGCAGAGAAATCTTTCGACAAAATTCGACACCCATTTATGATAAAAACCCTGCAGAAAGTAGGCATAGAGGGAACTTTCCTCAACATAATAAAGGCCATATATGACAAACCCACAGCCAACATTGTCCTCAATGGTGAAAAACTGAAACCATTTCCACTAAGATCAGGAACAAGACAAGGTTGCCCACTCTCACCACTCATTATTATTATATAATTCTGATTATTATAAATAAACACAGTAGAAATTTGAGGTTACCAAAGATTGTTTTATGTTTCAGTTTGGGTTAACTTATGACACTAATTTTTTATGCAGTGATTAGGAAAATAATATTAATATTAAAAATAATATTAGAAATTTAGAACATTTCTTCTAAAACACATAATATTGGAAATTTACTAAGAGTCTTTACAAAATGTTGAAGTAACAATGTTTAAATGCAATACAAATAGGTATATTTTCTGAGAGGATTTAAATTAATACATGACAATATAGTCCAAGACCATAGCTGCCTTGCTTCTGAATGGCTCACATATCTTTTTCTAAGCCATTTTAAATATCACTTCTCACAGGGGTTTTTAGACAACAACAGTTTAGCCAACAGTTTAAGACTGACTTTCTAATAAGGGTTTCAAGTCCTGGGATTCTGTTACTCATTGATTGTGGATAACTATACTTTAGAAGCCTCACAATGCAAAGTTGTATGCATGTGAGTAAGTATGAGTGTTGTTCCTTAAATATAAGTTATCTAACAAAGAATCTTGACTAGGTTATGAACTTCCTTATCTCCATATAAATGTAAATAAAGTCAGCTTTTTCTTCAAGAAAGAAGTCATTATTCACATCAATAAAAATGCAAAAACTCATACAGTCTGAAAAGCTTACATGATAGTGTGGAGCCAAAATAGTTTTAGTTTCAAACTTTTTATAGTTTGGACTTTTTTCATTAGTTGTCATTAGCGCTCTACCTTTACTACAGTAGATTTTCAGTATTGCAACATTTAAATGTGAAATTTTGAGAAAGACTTTCTTAGTCAATTCTACTGACCCTAAAATGTATGGATTGAAAATGAGTGCCATAGTAACTAAAAAATGAACAAACAAAATCTTACTATATGAGGTGATCAGATTTGAACTACATTTTGAGGTATATTTTTAAGGATAATTTATTGTGTTTATAATTCCTTCTTCAATGCTGTAGCTAGTCACTCATTTTTAGTTGAGAGGACTTGCAGTTCATGAATGTAAGAATTTACATTACTTATGGGATCAAAAGTGAATGAAAATAATATGGACAGAAGGGAAATAGATTTTTCATTTGATTTTTCAGGATCAGTGTTGAAGATTAGTTGTTCTCTTTTCCCTGAATCTCGAACTGTTATTAAAATTCAGGAATGAAGCATACATTACTAGCTAGCATTTTATATTGAGTTAGTATAGATTAGGTAGTAAACAGTTTCTGCCCACAGAGTCAAAAGCCAATGAAAAATCAATAAAAGTTTCAACCACTCTTATTTTATTCTTGATGAAATTCTTCAGGAATTGAGTGCATCGCATAAATAAATAGTTGAGTTGTGGATCTGAAGTCCATTAGATGTTACTATAAAGTGATGGTCAAAAACATCTGAGTTTTAAAAAGGAAATGGCACCACACTTAATGGGCTTGCATGAAAACTAAAATATAAATGCATCTTGAGTGGTTGGACAATTTCCCTTTTGAAACAAAAGTCAACATGGTCTATGCTTTAAGTGTCTCTCTTTGAGAATATAGCTACAGAACAGTAAAAAAAAAAGGAACCTTGATATCTTGATAGTCTTGATATCTAAACTTAGGAGTCTTGGTATTCATTCCTTAAAGTAAAAGGATTAGTGGGAAAGATGATTACTTGGAAAATATATTTTAAAAATGATTTTCAGAAAACTCTGAAAAAATACTCTATACCCTACCTTACCTTTAAAACATTGTCCTAGAGGAGGGAACTGTAAAGAAACCTTCACAGCAAGGTGATCAGGGAAAGAAAAGTTAACATAGAAGTAGACAACACGTAATAATGTCACAGAAAACAAAAGTTGGGCACTTTGAAACAAAATTTAAGTCAAAAGAAACCAGGCTATCTAAAGGGATAAGATGGAAACTATTATCTGAAAGCAGGAGTGAAAAGCCTCTATTTATTTAGCATAATAAATTATTTAAGGACAAAGTCCAGAGTTTCCTGTCATTAGCTGTGCTCTGTCATGGGATTTGCTTGTGTGGTCGAGATTCTGTTATTTACAAATATATTATTGTGCTTCTCTATTTGGGTTTACTTTTATGTAATCTCTTCCCATTCTGACAGAGACAACTATTTGCTTTAGGGAGATTCAGATTCTTACGAAAGGAATTAAAAGGAAAAGAGAAGATGAATGTTCAGCTTGGGACATCAAAAAAACATTTCCAAGCATACAGAATATGATGGTTGTTAAAGTAAGGCTTTGTTTAGAGAAAAAATGTTTTGTAACTCCAAATAATTTAACTTTACATGTCAAGAGGGAAAACTGGCCAATTCAGGAATTATACAGTTTTAATTTAATTCATAAATTAGATGGAAAGGAGGAAATGTCACAAAGAGTTCCAAAAGAAAGGGAAGGAGGTTGGTAAAACCTTTCCTCTCGGATTCAGAGGGGAAGTGAGGAGCTTGTATTATATATGGTGGAAACCAGCTCTAAGCTGTGTGTTAGGAGTCGTGAGTTTAACCGTGAACTTGATAAATATGGGTTGTGGGCCATTGGTTTTCAAAGTATAGTCCACAGATGTCTTCAAAGTTTAAGAAAAATACAAAGAAGTTATTTGCCTTTTTAAATTATATTGACATTTTCGCTCCTGGTACAAAAGCAGTGGTGTGTAACACTACCTGTCTTAGCAAGATTCAAAATGTGGCACTAAAATCATACTCAGAGTCATATTGAATTCTTCACTACTGCACATTCAAGGTAACAAACAAATAAACCAAAACCAGAACCAAAACCAAAACTCTCATCTAAGACTGTTATTGATTAAGCAGCAGAAAAAATCATTAATTTTATTAAACATTAACTCCTGAGTGCCATCTTTTTAATATTCTGTGTGCCACAATTAGAAGTCTCCATAATTCAATTCTGCCACATACATACCAGTACCATGATTTTCTCTAGAAAACACATTGGGACAATAGTTTGAATTGCAATCTCAACTGTTTTTTTGCATGAAATACCATTTTTGTTTGAAAAACAATTGTCAGACAAACTATGATTATTCAGACCTGGACATCTGGCTGGCAGTTTTTCAAAAAAGAATGAAGTGAACTGTCACTTCAAGGGAAAAATATAACTAACAGCATTCATTGTCAATGACAATCATTTTTTATCTTAATATTCATAGTTAATTTGTATATCCAGATACTATCAGTCCCTTGTCTAATAAAATTTCTAAAAGTAGAACTTTAAAAAGCTTATATTCACTATTGTGACTTTTACACCTTCTCAATACTTTGACTTATCTGAAGAGATTGATGGAGACATTAACATTTATGATCTTTTAAAATATGTTATATATATATTTAAAAAAAATTTTTTGGAGTATAGTTGATTTACAATGTTGTATTAGTTTCAGGTGTACAGAAAAGTGAATCATTTATACATATACATCTATCCACTCTTGTTTAGATTCTTTTCCCATATAGGCCATTACAGAGTATTGAATAGGGCTCCCTGGGTTGTACAGTAGGTCCTTATTAGTTATCTATTTTACATATAGTAGTGTGTATATGTCAATCCCAGTCTTCCAGTTTTATCCCTCCCCACACTTACCCTCTGGTAACCATAAGTTTGTTTCCTATATCTGTAACTATATTTCTGCTTTGTAGATAAGTTTATTTGTACCCTTTTTTTAGATTCCACATATAAGCGATATCATATGATATTTGTCTTTCTCTGTCTGACTTACTTCACTTAGCATTGCAATATCTAGATCCAACCATGTTTCTGCAAATGGCATTATTTTGTTCATTTCAGGTGTACAGCAAGGTGATTCATATATATATACATATATATATGTGTGTGTGTGTGTGTATATATATATATATATATATATATATATATATACCAATCTTCTTTATCCATTCCTCTGTTGATGGAAATTTAGGTTACTTCCATGTCTTGGCTATTGTATATAGTGCTGCAATGAGCATTGGATGCATGTACCTTTTCAAATTATGTTTTTCTCCAGATATGTGCCCTGGAGTGGGATTGCTGGGTCATATGGCAGCTCTATTTTTAGTTTCTTAAGGCACCTCCATACTCTTCTCCATAGTGACTGTATCAATTTACATTCACACCAACACTGTAGGAGAGTTCCCTTTTCTCCACACCTTCTCCCACATTTATTGTTTATGGATTTTTTGATGATGGCCACTCTGACAGGTGTGAGGTGATACTTTACTGTAGTTTTGATTTGCATTTCTCTAATAATTAGTGATATTGGGCATCTTTTCATGTGCTTCTTAGCCATCTGTATTTCTTCTTTGGAGAAATGTCTATTTAGATCTTCTGTCCATTGTTTGATTGGATTATTTGTTTTTTTGATATTGAGCTACATGAGCTCTTTGTATATTTTGGAGAATTATCCCTTGTCAGTTGTTTTGTTTGCAAATATTTTCTCCCATTCTGAGGGTTGTCTTTTTGTTTTGTTTACGGTTTCCTTTGCTGTGCAAAAGATTTCATGTTTAATTAGCCCCCATTTGTTTATTTTTGTTTTTAGTTTTATTACTCGAAGAAGTGGATTGAAAAAGATCTTGCTGTGATTTATGTCAAAGAGTGTTCTGCCTATGTTTTCCTCTAAGAGTTTTATAGTATCTGGCCTTACAATTTGGTCTTTAATCCATTTTGAGTTTATTTTTGTATATGGTGTTAGAGAGTGTTCTAATTTCATTCATTTACATGTAGCTGTCAAGTTTTCCCAGCACCACTTACTGAAGAGACTCTCTTTTCTCCATTGTATATTGTTGCTTTCTTGTCGAAGACAAGGTGACCATATGTCCGTGGTTTTATCTCTGGACTTTCTATCCTGTTCCATTGATCTATATTTCTGTTTTTGTGCCAGTACCATGCTGTTTTGATTACTGTAGTTTTGTAGTATAGTCTGACATCAGGGAGCCTGATTCCTCCAGCTCCATTTTTCTTTCTCAAGATTGTTTTAGCTATTCGTGGTCTTTTGTGTTTCCATACAAATTGTGAATTTTTTTGTTATAATTCTGTGAAAAATGCCATTGGTAATTTGATAGGAATTGCACTAAATCTGTAGATTGCTATGGGTAGTATAGTCATTTTCATGATATTGATTATTCTAATCTAAGAACATGGTATATCTCTCTATCTGTTTGTGTCATCTATATGTTAAAATATGTCAACACATAATTCAGTTAATCAATATTTTCCAAATGACCAATACACAATGTTACAAAATCATGTGTGAATAAAATTTCTATTCAAAGTGCAAGATAGACCATTAGACTTTAATGTAGCAGAGTATCAAACAAATTAATAGGGTTTCAGATAATACACCACAACTAAACTTTAAGAAATTTCCACTTGTTGAGTTTGGGCACAGTATCAAAGAATATCTCCAGTCATCAGAAAAGGATAATGGCATAGTTATAGTGGTACACCACTTCAATCTATCTTCAAGAAAAGAACAGTGAGAAGTGTAGAGGAGCCTTCAGATGCTACATCTCTGAGATTCATTGCAACAAGTAGGCTTAAGCATTGCTCTGTGCCAGCTGCTCCCCATCAATGACTAAGCAGTGTGCAGTGTGAGTACCAAAGCTGGACCGTTTCTGTCTGAGGTGGAACTCCACTAGTTGTCAATCTTTATTCTGCTGCTCCTCCTTCGTTTAGCCAAGATTCTTAAAAGCTGCACTGACATCTGAGATCTTCCTCCTAGATCTTTCTTTCTTCCCTTTCTCCTTTCTTGGCTGTCAGATCAGCATCACGGTCTGCAAGTTCTCCCTGGCTAATCTTGCTCTCTTTCTTTTTAATCTTTCACAGACATCTCCTTTAATATATATCTTGCATTTCTATATTTACATCTCCTGCCTGAGTATATTTTCTGGTACACAATTCAGATGCATTTCCAGTTCCAACTAAATATGTATGTAGGGTAGATTTTTTTCATGGATGTCAACCAAACTTACATATCACAATAGACTGAATGTAAGCAAATATAAAAATCCAGCTCTCTTTATTAAGCCAGATATTGAAAGATTTGCAAGAGCATAAGATAATACCACTCTTGTAACAAATTTATGGAAATAGAGATAATTTTCATAAAAATATGTTATATTAATGTATAATGAATTTTTGCTGTTTTAAGATTGAGTAATGTATATTTTAAAATATTTAAATCAAGTTTATATTTGTTCTCTATTGATGTTATAACAAATTACCACAATTTTAGTGGTTCAAAACAACATAAATTTATTATCTTATAGTTCTGGATGTCAGAAGTTTGAAATGGCCCTTAGTGGATTAAAATCAAGGGTTCCCTGTAGCTGTGTCCCTTCTGGAGACTCTAGGTGAAAATTCACTTCTTTGCCTTTCCTAGATTCTAGAGGCTGACCATATTCCTTAGCTCTTGTTCCCTTTTTAGCAATTGCATCACTCCTACTTCTGCTTCAGTCATCACATCTTCTTCTCAGACTCATACTTTGGTTTTTCTTCCTCCCTCTTCCATCTTTTAAGGACCCTTGTGCTTATGTTGAGCTAACAAAGATGATATGGGACAATCTCAAAACCCTAAATTTAATCACATTTGAAGTCCTTTTTGCCATGTAATGAAACATATTTACACTTTCCAGAAATTAGAGCATGAACATCTTTGGAGAGGGTGTACTACTCTGCCTAACACACAGTGCAGGAAGAAAAGGGTTTAAGGAGGTAAGAAGTTACGACATGGACTGGAAAACCATATTATTCATGGAGTAAGGATGGAGAAGAGTGCCAAATGTCAACACTACAATTGTTTTTAGGGCTAAACACATTTTTTTGGTAGACAGTTGTAAATGCTCAAGCAAAGAAATAATATCAAACTATCATTCTTTTAGAGCTGGAAGACAGGATTCTTAATCTATTCATTGCATTTTAAAAAGTCATTTCTCATACTAACCATTTATCTCCTGAAAAATTATGTCATATTAATTCATTGAGTCACTTTGGAAAATATACTTATTTTTCCCCTTTAGAATTAAAGTAGAAATTCTCCTCTAATTTTAAATGCTGTGGAAACAGAAACAATCCATTTTTTTAACTACAAAGAAATTTAATAGATTTTTCTCACTTTTGACTCTTGAAGAAAAAAATATTTGCCCTGGGGACTGGGGGAGACAGGACTGACATAGGGAGATAAGAATGATGAGGAGGAAGGCTTGTCATTTGTCAATGGTCATTTATCAGTATCCAAAATATCTTGAGCTGAAGTTAGACTATTGCTTGACTTATTTCTTCAAGTATGTGTCCAACCATGAATCACTTTCAGTTTGACCTGAAGGTCACTAAAAATATTATTGTATGTGCCCACATGCCATATCAGAAATAACACTTTCATATGAAGGAGTTTTACTTGAGGATACAAAATTATGTAGCTCTGTAGCCATTGACAAATCACTCAGCTTCTTTAAGTCTTAAGTTTCTCCATGTATGATGACAATTTCTTCCCTCTGTCCTTTCAGGATTGTTTGATTGACCTATGTCATCATTTATGTGAAAGTGTTTTTACCTTTTTTTTAAACCATTAATGACATTGCTATTAATCAGGAAGATTTTATGCATTAACTTTTCCTACCCTCTCTATGAATATTATTGTACTAATATCTCAAAGACCAATTATGTTATTTACTATCAAAGGCAATGGACGATATTATTTCAGTAGGTACTGGGCCAGAATTGTAAGTGAATCACTTTTATAAATCAGATTTTAGTCACATTCCATAGGCTTTCAATTACTTTAAAAGACAAAATTATTTTCTTTTAAAAAATTATCTTCAAATTATTTCCAGGTGTTTGTCCAAAGACTAAAGTAAAATTTCAAAGTTAACTGTGTTGAGAAGATATTGTGTTATTAAGTAGCATGTATAATATATTCAATTTAAGTGCAACTCATGTAAAGATTTCGTTTAAATACTTTAGAAAAATAAGTTCAGTTCATAGCTTTAGAATTGTAAACATCTAGATTAGCAGAATGGAATTCTTCTTTAATAGTGATGAACTAACTTTATAGAGTATTTTCTTTAAGTATGCATTTAATAAATAAATAAAATCACCCAAAATAGATTATTATAAAAAAACAGTCTTAAATATAAATATATATGTGTAAGATATACATGAAGCTGATCTTCTGAATGAGAAGTCACTTGTCTTGTGTCTCATAGGAAATAAAAAGTAATCTATAAGAACCTGTTATTAGATTCTGTACATGCAAGTGATATCAAGTACTATATAGTCTCTCCAAAAATATATATTTAGAGGGGAAACTAGAAATTCACTTCTGATTAATACCTTCCATGATATATTCATTTTTTTGAATAAGACATGATTTGTTTATGATTATATGGTAGAATAGTTCAAGAAGCAATTTTTACAAATATTGACAACATGCTATGTTTATGAATTTTGAATCTTTATTTTGAGGATCATGAAAAGCCTAATTAGTTTAAATTGCTGAATGGAATGTATGAAATATACACATATAAACATATACATACTTTCTTATATTTAATTATAAAATTCAAAACATGTTAATTCCAATTTTTGGACTCAACCAAGTGATCATTATCTATACTATCCCATACAACCTACCATCCTTTCTGTACCAGTCATTTCTCAGGGCGTGGCCAAGAAGAGATGATCTCTTTGTGAGGAAGGCCACACTTATTAACCAAACTGCCTTTCTAAGGAATAGCACAGGAGGGGGTGAGAGAAGCATAATCAGAAACCTTTCAAGTTGATTTTTTATTGTAAAATATACAGAACATATTTACCATTTTAATATGTTTTAAGTGTACAATTCAGTTTAGTGGCATAAGTGCATTCACTAGTGCTATCAATTCATTGTTATGCAGCTGTCACCACTATCCATATCCAGAATTTTTCATCTCAGACTGAAACTCTGTACCCATTAAACAATAATGCCCTGGTAAACCATTGCTCCCATCCCCTGGCACTTCTATTTTATTTTCTATCTCTGTAAATTTGATTTAATCTTTTTAAAGGTCATTTCAAATGAAAAATACCAGGTGCCTAAGGATGGGAGGAAGCATGGGGTATCCATCAAATATCTTGATTACCAGTCCAAAGCTCTCTAGTGTTTGCAATAAAATAATCTCTTTGTCAGACTGTAGATGGTATAGAAAGGTGAATACATAACACAGATTCATTTCAGGTGCCATAATGATGCTTTAAGAGTAAACTGATTAGACTGGGCTACTAACAGCTGTGTTAGGCAGAATTCTAAAATGACTTTCAAGATTTACTACACTGTCAGTCTTCTGCATAATTCCTAGTACTGAAAATAGTGTTTTGTTTCAAGGTTATGTTATGTCCTCTACAATTCAACTTAAAATAGGAATATTTTCTAGTTGAGACTGACCTGATCACATGATCCCTTGAAAAGCAGAGTCTTCTCTGACTGGTGGCAAAAGAGGAAGTCAGAGATTCAAAGTATGAGAACTGAGTCTACATGCCATTGCTGGCTTGAAGTTGGAAGGGACCATGAATCAAGGAATGTAGGTGGCTTCTAAGAGCTGAGAGTGGCCTTCTACTGACAGACAGCAAGGAAACAAGGACCTCAGTCTTCCAACCTCAAGGAAGGGATATACCAAGAATACAATTGGAAATGAATTTTCTTCCAGAACTCATCTTGTCCAACACGTTGATTTTGGACTTGGAATAATACCCTGGGTAGAGAATCCTGCTAATTAAGCCAGACTTATAACCTATAGAACTTTGAACAAATCAGTGGGTACACTTTTTTATTTGTGATAATTTATTACACAGTAACAAGAAAGAAATATAATAGCATACCCTGAAAAAGTGTCACAAGTGGTTAGGCACTATTAGAAGCCCCAGGAGGGGGTCAGAAGTCTGATATAGTCAGTTTGCCACAGAAGGGAAGGGGCTACATCTAATTTAATGTGGTTTCCTTCATAGTGAGGGAAACAGGCTAACCTTTTCAGGAGTTACAATTCTTGCATGCAGTGGTGGCTTCTGTATCACAGCATGTAGTCCTTTACTGGGTGTCTTGCATTGCTATGTTTAGATTAGTAAGCATCCAAGTGTCAATGGTCATCCCAATCACTCTAGATTTGAAAAGCAGCATGATTTCAGTTAGTCTCCTCAAAGGATGGGCCTTTGCCATGGGCATCTATATGAGTGATCCAGACTGTGCAATCAATAGCCTCAATATCATTTAACAGTTTGTGGCCTCAAAGAGGCTATCTTTAATCTGCCAATCCATAGTATCTAAAGTGGCAGACCAGTCAGCTAGGCCATTGGTAATTGTCCAAGAGTCTGTGAAAATATAACATAATTTATCAATGGTAGCATTGGCCAGAGCTATGAGAATTCCCTTTATTTCTGACTAGTGACCAGTACAAACATGCCTGATTTTAGTTTTACATGGTTAACACCCAGGTTGAACAAGAGTAGAATCACAATAGCCACTACTGAGTTTTTTTTTTTTTTTTTTTGCGGTACACGGGCCTCTCACTGCTGTGGCCTCTCCCGTTGAGGAGCACAGGCTCTGGACGTGCAGGCTCAGCGGCCATGGCTCATGGGCCCAGCTGCTCTGCGGCATGTGGGATCCTCCCGGACCAGGGCAAGAACCTGTGTCCCCTGCATCGGCAGGCGGACTCTCAACCACTGAGCCACCAGGGAAGCCCACCACTACTGAGTTTTAACTTTGCCAAACCAGCAGTGAATCAGGGCCAGGTATTTAGGAAAACCCATAAATCAAGACCTATAAAGAGCCCAGTGCCTTTGCTTCAGGTGGTAGAATGTGACATAAGATTTTCCTCAAAAGGATAGCTGCCACTCCATCATGCAAAACTGAGATGGCACAAGGACTAGGCCATTTACATCCTTGAATTTTCATTTGACAGGTGAGCTTGGTTGGGCCCTTCTCATCTTATTAGCCTTTAGTCAGAGTTAACCCATCTCAAAATGCTGATATCAGACCAGAGAGTCACAAGGATCTTCATGGGTCAAACTTTCAGTTTTATTGAGAGATCAGAGGCAGGTCAGTAACTGCTTTACAAAAAGGATTTGCCTGGTGGCTCTGCAAAACCCCAAGGGATGCCTCTGGGAGGAGGCGGCCTACTGTTGCCAGAGGCTCCAATCTGCAGCATAGATCTCAGGAGACACTAGGGTTGTGGGGCCCCAAAGGTAAAGAGAGAGCCATGACTGAAGTCAGCTTCCACCATAGCTGGTTGATTCAGGCCCCAAGCAAAAAACTCTGATTTCTGGGTAATCTGTATGGAGGTCCAAGTAAAATGCCTAAGTGAAGTACACACTGTCTCTAATACTCAAAGGATTCATAAGGTACTTATCTTCCTTTTGGTGGTAGATGGCCAGTGATGTAACAGAGTAATTTTCACATATTCAAACACCTATGCTTGATGAATAGGAACCTGATTTGTGTCAGGGTTTATCAAGCACCTCTTTTGTTGAAGATATGGTAATACTACATTCAGAACTGAGACTGAGGCTTCCGACTTGGCCTCCAACTGGACCTGGTCTATGTGGTAAAAGCTTTGGACTCAGAGAGTATGGGCTTTTGTGTCATATTGTGACCCCTCAGTAGTGGCAAATGCCAGGGAAGTTTAAGCATCCCTAGGGGAACATGGCAGATGTACACCGGAGGACTTTTCAAATGAATGTGAAATAGTGTTGGTTCTTAAGTGTCAGTGGAATAGAATAAAAGGGTATTGGTAATGTGTACAGCAGCATATCACGAGTCATCAATCCTGGCAATAGATTCCACTGTAGTCACTTTGTCCGGAAGAGCTGGGGTTACAGGAGCCAACACTGATGATATTCCACTCTGGAAATCTCCAGCTCTTGTTACCCTTTCCCTTGGCCATGCAGGGCTGTTATATTGAGATAGTGCATCTTTCAATACTCCTGCTGTCTTTAATTCCTTAATCAGGATTGTGATTTTCCTTTCAACTCCTGGGATTATACATTATTTTTCTTGGACCACATGGGAACGGACAAGAATCACTCTCCAAAAACCATAATTCAAAAGGAGTCATGTGCCACAATGTTCATTGCAGCTCTATTTACAATGGCCAGGACATGGAAGCAACCTAAATGTCCATCAACAGATGAATGGATTAAAAAGATGTGGCACATATATACAATGGAATATTCCCCAGCCATAAAAACAAATGAAATTGAGTTTTTGTAGTGAGTTGGATAGACTTAGAGTCTGTCATACAGAGTGAAGTAAGTCAGAAAGAGAAAAACAAATACCATATGCTAACTCATATATATGGAATCTTAAAAAAAAAAGGTTATCAAGAACCTAGGGACATGACAGGAATAAAGACACAGGCGTAGAGAATGGACTTGAGGACACGGAGAGTGGGAAGGGTAAGCTAGGATGAAGTGAGAGAGTGGCATGGACATATATACACTACCAAATGTAGAATAGATAGCTAGTGGGAAGCAGCCGCATTAGCACAGGGAGATCAGCTCAGTGCTTTGTGACCACCTAGAGGGGTGAGATAGGGAGGTTGCGAGGGAGGGAGACGCAGGAGGGAAGAGATATGGGAACATGTGTATATATATAACTGATTCACTTTGTTATAAAGCAGAAACTAACACACCACTGTAAAGCAATTATACTCCAATAAAGATGTTAAAAAAAAAAAAAATCACTCTCCATATGCAGCAGTCCCTAAATGGGAGAATCTCCTTTGACACTTTATGAGCACTTAAAGGGCAAGTAGGTAAAAAAACATGAATGCCAGTTATACATTTCACATCAACAGTATATTGATTTGGCACTGACAGAGTCACTTTTGATTCATAAACCATATAAGTTGAATTTGTGTATGTGTTCAGGCACGTGTGTGTTTTCTTCTACAGGAACAAAAAACAGTCTAACCCTCCTCCCAAGGGGAGTGCAGAGCAGTCAGGAATGCAGGGAAATCTAGCCTGAGGGGGGAGGTTTTTATTTTTTGTTTTTTTGCTTCAGAGACAGCTCTGCCTCCTCTGCTGTGTACCAGTTGGTTTCTGCCAGCAGTCAGAAACTCAGAGCTCATTTGCTCTCACCTCTTTTGCTTCCCGCTTTCAACTACTTCCGCACATGGCTCCTCATTATCCACAGATACATTGCCTGCCAGCTGGGGAGTGGGGATTGCTGTCCCATTGTCACAATAACTTGTCTTTATCTTCCCATCTAAGGAGAGTGTGCAAGATTCAGTGCACCAGTTTGGTGGCTTAATTTACTCTTAACTCTTACTGCTTATCCTCTAAATCTACACTTATTGGTACACCTAGGACAGTGGGAGCCCCTTACTTCCTCGGAGTCCTGTGGGATAAAAAAGGGTTTGGTTTGATGTTTATCCTCTCTCCAGGTAAACTTCATGAGGAAAGTCATATTGTAGCAGACATTTACTAAGACTTAGAATTGCAGATATTTACAGCAATTTTTAATGCCTCTGTATATATTTCAAAATCCGCAGGTTTTGCTGATGGATTTGGATGTGAAATATGAAAGTGTAAAATTACTCCAACTTTTTTTTGTCAGTTCTACTGTATGGATGGAGTTGATTTTTAAAAATTGCAAAATATTATGAGATTTAACTTGTAAACAGTTCATTCAAAATTGGAGTTTTAGTAGACCTGATTGATGAACAGAGAATGGCTTAAGGAATTTGAGGGAAATGTGTGATTATGAATATTAGCCATGGAACCAAAATGGACAAAGAGGGAAGTGAGAATTTGAAGATGTTTAGCAATAGTGAAGAGGGAATAGAAACAATGGTTTGTATATTCTAATAGAATTAATGAATTGTAGGTGATGGCATACAAGAAGGAATTGTCTTGACATACAAGAGGTAAATTTATCAGGGTGGAATTGTTGAAGTTGTGACTACAGAGTGATTTCAGTAATAAAAATTACTAAGCCAAGTGTACTTAATTTTTGCTCTTACATAACACATTACCACAAATTTAATGACTTAAAACAACTTACATTTGTCAATTGAGTTTCCACAGGTCAGGAGTCCGAGCATGGTCTAGCTGAGTCCTCTGCTCAGTGTCTCACAGTTCTGCCATCAAGGTGGTGACTGGAGTCTAATCTCACCTAGAGGGTAAACTAGAGAATAATCCACTTCCAAGCTTATTCAAATTGTTTTGCAGAATCCATTTCCCTGTGGTTGTAAATCTAGGGGTCCTGTATTCTTACTGACTGTAAGCTGAAGACTTCCCTCATGTCATATGGTCCCTGTTATGGGGCCCTCACCAAAGGCAGTTCACAACAAGGATGTTTGTTTCTTCAAGGCTAGAAGGAAAATCTCTCATTGTAATCTGCTAAGATAGAGTGTAATAGAATGGAATTGAATCAACTATCTCATCCCCTTTGTTGTATTCTCTTGGGGAGAAGCAAGTCCAGGTTCCAACCTTAGTCAAGGGTAGAGAATGACACACCATGGGTCCCCTTAGGATATGATTGACACACAACATGTTCAGGATTGAGTTATTTATAACTAACTAATGGTAGGTGAATGAGTGATAAGATATTTTTAGACATTAACTTTGTGATTTTTTTCCTTTGAACTCTATGAATAATATGTTTTAATTTTGTTGCTCTTACTGAAGCTCTCTATTCCACTTTCACTAACACAGTTGTGTGACATTCAATTATACCTTACCAAAACATGAAATTCTCAATTTATTAAATGGGTTTGATAAATATAACATTATTTTTTATTGTCATATGAAAATATTTGGTGCAATGCCCACAAAACAATGAATAATTCTTATCCAAAGAATTACAAGTAGAATGCCATAAAAATACATAAAATTATGAATAAAAAAATCAGGTCCAAAGAAGACATGTAAATGGCCAACAGGCACATGAAAGGGTGATCACATAATTACTTATCAGGAATATACAAATCAAAACCACAATGTAATATCACCTCACACCTGTTACAATGGCTGTCATCAAAAGGTCCAAGAGAAAACACATGTTGGTGAGGATGTGGAGAAAAGAGAAACCTTGTGCACTGTTGGTGGGGATGTAATGGTACAGTCAATATGGAAAACAGTATGAAGGTTCTTCAGAAAATTAAAAATAGAACTACCATACGATCCAGCAGCTCCACTATTGACCAACTAAACAAAATCAAACATTGACATACATCATACAATGCTGAAAAATCATTGGTAACTGATTATTTAGCTTTCAAAATTGTTACCTTATGCTATTTTAGAGATAAATGATGATTAATAATAAATAATTATTAATAATTAATAAATAACTACTAATTGTTAACTAGTGATAATTATTGATAGATATAACAATTATTAATATAGCTATATTAATATCTTAATAAACAATTTAAAATTATATATTATATATTTTTATACATGTATAAAAAGCTAAAATGGTACTGTGTTATTTTCAGAAAATAAAAAGCAATTGAACACATAGGTACACTCAAATTTAGTAAGGAAGAAAAAAAGGTATGTGTGCATATAAATATATGTGCATACTAAATTAAAGATATGTAGATATATATGTAATAAGCCAAAATCTTCCATATAACCTATCAACTGAAAATTGTTTTCCTCATAAAATAATCCAGAATTTATGACAACCCCAAATTTCTTATAAACTAAAAATTTCAGTACTTTCTTTATATGTATTCAACAGCTGTCTAGAGTTCAATAGATTCGTATGACCCAAGAAAGAAATGAACCTAATAAAACTGTAAACTCATTGAGTTTTGAAAGGCGATGACTATGGAAATAGAAGTGCAACCTTTTAAATTGGGTAGTGTAAATATATGCTACAAGCTCTAGGTATATACCAGTCACAGATAAAACTGAATGTAGAAAGAGAGAATCACTGACTGGCGGCAGGAGCCTTATCAAAAAAAAAAAAAAAAAAAAAAATTTTGGGAAAAAAAAAATCCTTTTCATTTAAAGTAAGGGTTCTTGCTTTTGTTCTAAAATTGTTAAAGGAAAGGCAATCACTTGATTTTATTATCAATTCCTTCTTTAATTAACTACCTAATACAATTATTTATTTGACACTTAATATATTAGTTTGAGTGTAAGTTAATTTTGTGTGGTGTAAGTTTCAGGGAGAAAGAGTTATCCATGTATGTATTTTGAGAATCTGAAAATATATTTATTCTAAAAAATTTTTGAATACCAAATTTTTAAAAACCCTTTCTCATCTCTCTGCAGGCAACAGCTGACATAAAGAAAGACTATTTTTCTCTTCATGGATTAATTTTAAATTATTAAATTTTATTAAAAATCTGACACTGATTACCTGCATTTTTATGTAAGCAAGAAAAAAAACCCTGACTTTTGCACTTTATATTGGCAAAATTGTAGCATGAACTAAATAATGTTTCCCATTGTAAAAATCAACATTTTTAGGAAGTGTTGTTCAAGCTAACCTCTAAGTATTTCATTTTAATTTATGTGAAATAGTGTGTATTACATTCCTATTGCCACTGTAGCAAATTAGCACAAACACAGTGGAAAATACAGTTCTGGAGGTCAGAAATCCAAAGTGGATTTCCCCAAGCCAAAATCAAGGTGTTAGCTGGGCCACATTCCTTACGGAGAGGACAGAAAAAAATTTATTTCCTTGCCTTTTCTAGCTTCTAGAGCTGCATTCCTTTTATTCCTTGACTCACGCCTGCCTTCTCCATCTTAAAAGCCAATGGCATTGCATCTTCAAATCCTTTTGAGTCTGTCTTCACATAGCCTTCTATCTTTTAAGAATCTTTGTGACTACATATGGACCACTTGCTATCATCCAGGATAATTCCTTGTCTCAAGAACCCTATCTCAATCACATCTTCTAAGTCCCTTTCATCATATAAGGTAACATATTCACAACTTCTAGATATTACTACATAGACATATAGGGGTCCATTATTAAGCCTACCATACAGTATAAGGCATAATTTAGAAAAATGTTTCCAATCTTACTAGTTTCTGATCTAGTAGATTTAAGTACCTCTAAGGATTATAATAAAGTATTAGAAAAACCAAAAGCTATTTGAATAGGAAAAATTAGTTATTACTGATATTTAGCTTATAAGTTTTCTTTTTCATTTTAAAGGAGATTTTTCTTTCACTTCTCTAAATATTTATATAAAATACTTTACTAATACAGACTTTTCAATAAACTCAACTTAACACAGTAATTAGAATTTATGAAAGAGAATTAGCATAATATTCACATTTATACTTTGATTGTCTTTATGTGTTATAAGCAAAAAGATGACCACATGAAAAATGTCAGTCATATTTTAGTGTAGTCTTCAAATATACTGTTAGAAAGTCATTATCAGACAGTTATATAGTGAGAAACTAAATTAATTTTAGAAATTCTATTCAATAATATGACAATCTGTTATATATTCTTAAGTGAGGGAAATATAACTATTAGAAATATTTAAAAAAATAAGTACAATAAAATTCAAGCTTCAGAAGTAATAGAAGTACATATCTTCCAAAAAGAAGTACATAGTTATTAAATCATTTAAAGATTGAGAATATCTGTGTGTACATAAACGTTTAATTCCTTTGTCAAAAAGTCTTATCCAAGTCATTGATTAGTCTGCATTCCGACATTTAAATTGGTGATGTACTAGTGTAATAAAGAAACTATACCACAAACACCAATCTTATTTGGAAAATGTATATTCTAAGTTATAATATTAGCATAATTGGAGGGTCAAAATCTCAAGTTGAGAGTCAAGACAAAGAAGAAAATTTATAATCTTTCATCATAAGCAGATTCATAGCATTTTATTTCCTTCACAGAATACTTTTTGTAAACAGTATTACAAAAAATTCTAATTATACAATATGTAAGATTAATTATTGTTAATTTACCACAAAATGTGTCTGGTAACTACTCAACATATTCCTTATATCTGAGTCACATATTCTTTCAATGTAGCAATAAACTGTGAGGTTCCTGAGGACATAAACCTCTAGCTTGCATGGCATTTTGACCAAGGCGACACTGAGTTTGATGAATGGAGGAAGTGATTTTAAATGATCTAATTAACTTAGATCTCTTCATAAAAATCAATTTTCTTGAAAATTTCAGGGCTCCTTTACTGCCTGATTTTACTTTTGGATCCCACAGTTGACAAATATCCACAGAATACAAAGGGAGAGCATGTCTTCAATGGAGTAAAAAGTTGTTCAATAATTCCTAAGCCTGAGGAAAAGCATGTGAACGCATTCTATTTTAAAATTCTATTATACTAGCAATTCAATTTCAATAATATTTTCTTAAGAACACAAGGTTTTGTGATTTTTTCCTGGTCATATAAAATAAATGCTGAACTATATATCAATATGTTTCAACAGAGACACCATGTATCATTTATGCCTATTCAAATTCAAATTGATAATGTCTTTTGATATATCATTTTCATACATATTGCTTCAATCAGCATCCCTATACAGCACTTTTTAAAGAGAAATAGAATATCTTACAATACATGGTTGAAATAAGACTGTAAATGGTTCTATGTGTGTCTTTAGTAATAAAAGAATAAGAGAGATAAAAATAAGCTCTAGGTTATATCAAAATCAGGCAAACAAATCATTAATTTATTCTACAAATATGTATTAAGATCTAATTTTGTAGTTTAAGGAACTGTATGCCCAGATCATAAGAGAAAAAAATGCAAAATTTGTTTATGGCAATAAATTATTCAAGGCAAGAAAGAAGTATACATGTATTTCTTAAAACTGTATTATATATTAATATATAAATTTTTCATGTGTATCATGCATAGGGATGCGTACTTATATGTAGAACCGTATACATATAGTGAGGTGTATATACATGGGTGTGTGTGTGTAGATGTGTGCCATTGTGCGTGTGGCTCTGTGGATGTGAACGTGGAAGACATAGATATGTGTATATGTGGGTGTCTGGAGGTGTATGGAAGTAAGTGGGAGTGTTACACAAGCACATATGTTATCTGTGGGCATGTATAGGAGGAGTATATTTGCATCAGTGGTTCACAACCAAGGGTGATTTTACCCATCAGGGACTGTCTGGCAATACGTAGATTTATTTTTGGTTGTCACAACTGGAGGGGACATGTGCTACTGATTTCTAGCAGGTAGAGGTTAAATAGTTTCCCACTAGATGCTGTTTAAACAACTACAATGCATAATGCAACCACACATAACAAAGAATTATCCAGTGCAAAGCAAGACACCAATAGTGCTAAGTTTGAGAAACACTGGTATAGTGTGGCGTGTGTGTGTGTGTGTGTGTGTGTGTGTGGAGGGGAGATTTTTACATGTATATTATAAAACTTGCACAGAGTAAGCAATCAATAATCTTTTCTGTGATTTTATGCTTTATGTCATAAACAAAACCAGAGGCCATCTCCTAACGTTCCTTTGCATCATTGGTATCCAACACCCCCAGAAGGTTCTTTCTATTCTTGCCTGACAAACCATTTACTGAGAAACACTTAGCACCTATTCAATATGAGTGTGAGACACAAAAATTGCTCCAAACCATAAACAGACCTATCCAAACAAAGATTCCTTTTTGCAAGCTCTCAGAGAAGAAACTTTTTAAGCTACTGAAACAAACCCATTACCTTTAAGAAGAGAATAAGTAATGCCTAGTTAAAATTGAGTCTCTATGGAAATGGTTGATTTATTATTATTTGCTTTATTAATGCATAGATAATTGAATCTATTTTATGTTTGGAATATATGTATATTAGATGTAGCATATTAAATAGATCAAAGTGTAAAATGATCTTTTATTCCTTTCCTCATCCACAGTCCTTGAAAGGCTTTCTAGTATTAAAAGTCCTGCCAGTCGCTAATTATATCTGCTGTTTCCAGGAAAGTTCTCCTTCTCAGCTACATCATAAGTTATGCGCTAGGTAGATGAGTTAATGCCACCCTTTTCATTATGATTTCTATTTTCTCACTTTCCAGCTTTTTCAGGATCATCTTGGTAGAAGAAAAGGCTGAAAATGATATCACCAATTTATTACTGCATTTGTCTGGGGGCACTTTTCTTATTGAAATGACACTAAATCCACTGGGAGGTGGAAACTGTGGACTTGATGAGGATGCAACCCACACAGCTGTGATCAAAACTTTGACTCTGTTACTACAGCTGTCAAAATAAACTGACATGAAATATGTAAAAAAAGAGAGTTCTTATTTTTAACTGCCAGATACACTCCTATAACCCTTTCAAAATATTTTGTCAGTTATATAAAAAATGCATACTTTTTCTGTCAAAAAGTTATAAAATGCACAATATATACAGACTGTGTACATGTCAAAGGCAAGTTTGTTTATTAGCACAAAAAACGCATGTTACAATCTCACAGATAAGGTTATTTCTGGCAATCTGAATACAGTTTATTTTTAAAGCATGTATTTATAGTAGCTACATGCTGTCAATTTTTTTTCCTGAAATAATAATGCAGAATGTCACAGTTGATATTTAGCTATTATTATTAAACATTATTCCATATATAAAATACTCTTTTCTCCCTGCAAAAGAATACTAACTGCATGCCTTTTGGGGATTCAGAGGAAAGATACCCCTATTTATTTTTTTGTACTTTCTCTCACATCTATAATGGGATCTAAATGGAAATATAAATAAATGAGTAGTTTTTCATCTATTTCTTAAAAAGTTTATGTTGTCTACAATAAGTAACTGATATAAATAAATTATTTGATATATTGAGTTTGTGTAGTTGCCTTTTGGTCTGCCTAAAATGCTACAGTTTTCCTCTTGTCTTTAAGAATATTTTACAAATACTTTAAAAAGATATCAGAAAGAATGGACAATCAGGCTGATCTCTGCCTGTGGGCTCATCTTTAATACATTATTATCCGTCTAATTTTCATTTTGATAAGCAGGGCAACCCAGATGATACCAAAGTCATTTATCTCCTGAGGTGACAACCGGTCCTTAATGAGCAAACAAATTCACTGCAGAGAAAGACACACTGACATTTTATTTCACATTAAATAGGATTAGACAAAATAGTTATAAACTATCAATCATAAACCATTGGAAATAAAACTGTTCTGCTTTTTTCTATGGAAATTTCTGCAGCTGTGATTGTTTTACGATCATGAAATTTGACATCCAAATAGATAGCAGTCATCCCCTTGAATTGGGAAGTTTCTGGAATATGCAAATGAAAGTCAGATGATGTAAGAAAAGTGGCTTTCAGGTAGCAATTAGCATATGAAGAATTAGAAAACATTTTGAATTCCTATCTTATTAACAATGGCTTTTTAACCAGTACAATAGAGTATTAATGGTTGATAAAAAGCCAGTAGTCCATACTCCACAAGAAGGAATCTGACCTTTTCTTTTAATTTTTCTATTTCTTTTACATTTCCCAGGTTCTTGAGCCAAATTTTATAGTGAGAGGATAAACAGAGCCCTAATTACCTAAAACGGACCAAAAACAGAATGACATCGTACTAGTCAATATGGAGAACTATGTGTTTCACCAAGAATCTCTTTAAGAGATTTAATTTAAAAGTGAGACTACAAATATGAAAAGCAGATATTTTCTTCCCTATTAATAATGTATCTAGACTAATATTTGAAGAAAAACTTTACTAAAAGTGGTTTAATTTCATTTAGGACACATTTAAATGTTTAATGAGAATGATATAAAGAAAAGAATGAGGGTTCAAAGTGGTGAGGTCATTTTCATATATTTGGGGGAAACAAAACAAATTTAAAGTGGTCAAAATTTGTTAACTGTGATACATAATTACTACCATGAAATCATTAATAGTTATTTCAGTAAAACATATTGTATATTATGTTAAACAATTAATTACTGAATAAATGTGTATTTTAAAAATTTCTTCAAAATCTATCTTTGGTGCAAATAGTCATGACTAATGGTTGAGCTGTGCACTGATTTTAGATCTGGAAACACATCTAGAATATGTATTTTCTCAACTATGTATGACACATGGGGTAGAAACATTTCAAGTGATTTACATGGAGTGATCTTGGGCATATCACTTGGTGTATGTCTCCAGTTATTCATCTCTAAAACATGGGAAGTAATAGTGTCTGGCCTTGATTATTGTAATGACAAAATGAGACAATTTGTATTAAAATATTATGAGACTGAAAAGTGTCAAAATTTTAACAAGCATTTGTGAAATGCAAGTATGTACCAGAAACTGTGCAACATACTGGGAGACACGGAGTTAAACTAATTTTAGTTTAACTAATTTTAGTTCTTTCTTTCACCTTATATACCAGTGAGAGACAGGCAGTCACACTTTTAACATAATATGTTAAAGTCTAAACAAAGAGAAGCTGAATGACTCATCACCTACTAAGTTTCCGTTGCATTTAAAAATTACTACAAAAGTGTAGTCCTTCAAACTTCAAAATAGTTTAGTATCAAAATTTTATATCTTCCCCATTATTTATCATTTCCTGTTTATTTTATACCTTCAGCCTGGCAAACCTGCAGTAGTTTCTCTAGCAAAAATCTAATATCACAGAATTCTCTTTACCTTATTTTTTAGTTGAAATGTTTTTATTTCATATTCACTCTTAAAGAATATTTTTCCTGAAAAAAATTCTGGATTAACAGGTTTAAATTCCTTTCAGCACTTAAAGTTGTTTCACTGTCTGTGTCCTCCACATTTCTGAGCACAAGTCAACATTATTTAAATATTTATAGTATTGTTCTCTTGCATGAAATGAACCTTTCTCTGGTTAATTTCTCTTAACGTTTTATTTTCAGTAGTTTAACCATGACATGCCCAAGTATGGTTTTCTTTGTGTTTATCCTGCTTAAGACTCACTGAGCTTCAAGAATTTGCAAATTTGTGTCTCCAACATATTGCAAAATTCTCTTCTATATTTTAAAAGATATTTTCCCCCAATATCTTTCCCTCAGCTAACCATCTGTGAATATATATGTACATATATCTTTGATAGTTTCCATAAGTTACTGAGGTTCTTTACATTTTCCATATTCTTTATTAATATATCTATATTTTATTGATTCTTTCCTCCAGTGTAATCTCCACTCTTCTGTCTAGACTAGTGAATGATTCTATAACAGAAATTGGGGTTTACCCTCTAGAATTTCCATTTTTCAGTTTCCATTTCTCTGTATTTCTTTATCTTTTCATTTATGTACTATTATTATATTTTCCTTTTTCCTTGAGTATATGATAATAGTTACTAATCTACTAATTCCAATATCTGACTCATCACAAGTTCAGTCTCCATAGATTACCTTATTTCTTGAAAATTTGTCACTTTTCTTCTTTCTTTGGATATTGAGTAATATGTATGATATCCTGGATATTTACGAGGTTATATTTGGCCACCCTGGATTCCGTTGATAGTCCTTCCTTCATCAATTCCTCCCTTCCTCTTCCTTCGTTTCTCCCTCTCTCTCTCTCTTCTCTCTCTCCCACTTTCTTTTCTCTCTTGTTTTAATAGGCAATCAGATTTGTTAAGACTGCAACTACTAACACACTCTTGAGTAGTAGATCAAATCTCAGTTCAGTTCTCTGATCATTATGTGGGCTGCTTGAAGCCAAGCATTCATTGTTCGGAGGTCACTCAGGTTTTTTGGTTTTGAACAGAAATTATACATGGACTTTTAGACCCACTTTCTATGGCTCTCTCCCTTCCAGAACCCCCTGCTCATCTAATTTTCAGTGGTTGTGGTTGACCTGGATCTTTTCCTCTTGTTCTTCAGGGCACAAACACTATGGGTTTTTTTAATCGAAAATATTAGCCATGTGGTATGGTGCAGACTGTAGACTGTGGCCTGCAATTGAGCTAGAGGCTATGAAAATAGGAAATTCACTCAGTACTATCCTCTTATTAAATGTTAAATACCTCTGGGATCTATCTACATTCGGTTGCTCCCTAGTAATGTCAAGTAGTTGCCTTTTGCGTTTTGTTCATAGTTTACAGTTGTTCTTGGCAAGATGGTTTGCCACATAGTATCTTACTCAAAATTGAATTGGAAGTTATTCAGCATCAAAATTATAAATATTACTTTTTCTTTCTGGAAAAGAGAAAATAACCAAAATGTTACCCTAAAATCATAAAATGATTTTTTATTTATTTAGTTTTCAAAGGATTTTCTCTCTCTTTCTCAAGCTAAATTGTGAAAACAAGAGGTATTAATAGAGTAATTTTTAACTCACAATTTTCCAACAATGTACTTAAAGACGTACCACCACAAAAAGGACTCTCTTATCATCAAGGGAAAGCATAATGAAACATATCTATCTTACAGTGAAATATGGATTAAAGTGAAGAAGATCCCAGGAGTTTGCTCACATCTGTTTAAACCTTAAGCTAGTTAAAAGTTTCTTACTGCTTTTGCTGATTATTCCTGCCTGAAGTAGCACTACCTTCTAGACATTTGGCATTCCTGAACAGATGTCTTCACATACAGCCAGAATTGATACCCAAGTCATATACAACAATAGGACTGTATTTGGATGTTAAAATATTAAACTACGTCAGAAACACTTGATAAGAACCTGTTTCCTGTGCATCACATGCTGCTTTGACCATGGTAAACTACCCCATGGGAATTTTCTTACGTTTTATTTTTAAAATAAACTTTTATTTGAAGTCGAAAATACATAGGGAAAGAACAAATCAGAAATATAGAAATACACAAATGGTCTTAAGGTAAACACACCTGTGCAAGTTCACCAGGATCCAGGAAAGTAGCATGGGCATTCCAGAAGCTTCCTCACGCAAACCCAGTAAATGTTTCCACAATCTTCCCCATCTGTGACCACTTTCCTTATTTCTAGTACCAGATTAGTTTTTCTTGTTTAGAGACTTTATATAAGTGGGATCATAATGTATGCATTAGTGTGTATCCAGCTTCTTTCACCCAGTGTCTTTATTTGTAAGATTAGTCCTTGTTTCATTGCCATAATGATTTCTATTGTATGAACAGTGCTCAAACTATTTATTCACTCTACTGTTAATGAATATCTGTGTTGTTTCAATGGTCTGGCTTTTAACTATAGCACAGTTTATGAATATCTTGTAATGTTACTTAGTACTAAGATCTACCAAATTCTCCTTAGAGTGAAAATGGAGGATCACAGACTGTGGATATCTTCAGCTTTAATAGATGGTGACAAACAATTTTAAAAAGATTTTTTTTCAATTTACCCTCTCACAATTAGTGTGCAAGAATTTCAGTTTCTCCAAATCTTTGATAATATTTGATATAGTCAGTTTTAAATTTTTAATTATTTTTTTTGCTGTGTAGTGATAGATTATTGAGGTTTTCATCTGTATTTCTATGATGACAAATGTTTAAATAATTGTTTTATGTATTTGTTGACCATGTGGACAGCCTCTTTGTGAAGTGTCTTGTTAGGTCACTTGCTTATTTTCTATTGTGTTGTCTGTCTTTTCTTGTACCTATCTATGGATTTGAATATATTACAAATATATTGCCAACATAATGCCAATATATTACAAATATCTTCTGCCACTCTTTGGATTGCTTTTTTACTCTCTTAAGTGTCTTTTGATAAATTCTCAGTTTTAGTAGTCTAACGTCTCAACCACTTCTGCAATGGTGAGTAATCTTTTTTTTTTTTGTAATCTTTTAAAGAAATATTTACTTAGCATAAAATGTGAAAGTACACACCTATGTTGTAATCTAGAATCTTTATTTTGTATTTAATTTGGGGATATCCAAAATTGGGCTGATTTGCTTTAAAATAAGAGTGAAATTATTTTACAATATCCTACTTCAATGACATGAGGTCATTTGGGATTGTAATTACAGATTGCACTATTCCTTAAATATAATTCCTCTTGATTTTTATAATTGTTTTTTTACATTGATATTACTTATTAATCTTTTAAATGTTCTCTGTCTTTTATGTTTAATCAAGAGAAATATCATATGAGGGAATTTTAGTTCTGTCAGCTTTTACTTTATATACTTTAGACAGCATTAGGCCCACGATTTTTTGGGAGGTGATGAAAATGTTCTAAAATTAGATTTTGTTAAAGGCTGTACAATTCTGTAGCTATAAGGAAAAAAACACATTGAATTATACACTTTAAACAGGTGACATTTATAGTATCTGAATTATATATGTATAAAGCTATTAATTTTTAAATTAAGTGCCAATATGTTCCAAGATTAATATATTTTAAAAGAAACTCAACCAGTCTTTTTACTAGTATAGAAAATTCACTTTGTTTACCCATGGTGATTATTCTCAAATTATATTTTGACTGATATTACAATTGCAAGCCAGGATTTTTACTTATTGATATTAGAAGCATATCTTTTCCTAAATTTTGACATTTCTTTTCTTAAAGTACTTCTCATAACCTAAAACAACTATGGTTTTTTCATCTGAGTTTTGAACATGTTTTATTAAGAACTGAGTAATTTGTATTATTATTTTTTTTTATTTATTTATTTTTTTGCGGTACGCAGGCCTCTCACTGTTGTGGCCTCTCCTGCTGTGGAGCACAGGCTCCGGACGCACAGGCCCAGCGGCCATGGCTCATGGGTCCAGCCGCTCCACGGCATGTGAGATCCTCCCGGACTGCGGCACGAACCCGCGTCCCCTGCATCGGCAGGCGGACTCTCAACTACTACGCCACCAGGGAGGCCCTGTATTATATTTTTTAATAATAGTGTTTTTTTGCTTCCTCCCACTCCCTTTCACTAAATTCTGTTAGATAGATCTAATTTTCTTCTCCAGGTTTCAAAGTTTTGTTGTCTTTAGTTTTTAAGTGTAATTTTCCTACATTGTCCATACCCATATTAGAGCTTATTATTTTGTGTCAATATTTAATGGCACCTCAGTATCATACTGTTTAAAAAACTAAAGTTTAGATAGTTTGAGTAAATTGCTCAAAAATACACAAGAAAAATGCTACAATCAGGACTAGAAATCTGTTCTCACCATTAAACACCATCTCTATTACACATTTTTCTTCCAGTTGATATAAAAGCAAATGCTTTGAGGTAGTATGGCACAATTTAAAACAAGTTAACATTGGCTTAAGTAACATATTAGAAAATGTTGAAAGTGATAATTGGAGAAAAATATATGAAAGTAAATTAATAGTTGTTTGGCACTCTTTGCAAGATATTTTAAAATGTATAGTCCCACATAATTCCAGGGAAAACATTAAAAGTCATCACCTCCATTTCTAGAGATATAAAATCAATGCTTGCAACAGGTACATACAAGGTTATCACATTGGCAGTAAGTGATAATTTGAACTAAGAATTTGTGACTCCAAGCCCAGAAGATAATTTTTTTTAATTTTTTGTTCCTTTTGAAGTTCATAATGCTTCTCATTGTAGATGGATGGGAGCTTACCTAATTTCCTTTCCCTTTTATTCTTATTTTCTCAAAACAATCTTTTCTAAATTGTGTTATTTTCTCTTTAGCTTAAACTAAGAATTTTCATCATCCACCTACTCACACTAAAAGAACTGTGGACTTCAAGCTGTTCTCTTCCTGACTGATCCTTCCTAGGAAATATTATCTCAAGAGACAACAGATCGTCCTGTATGAAAAATGAAATGGATGTGTCATACGGGAGGGGACTCTCAAGCAGAAAACATGCAGAGAAGTCCCTTTTCTCTATTCCTTGTCAGTTATTTTTTACTCCCTACATAGCAGGGTTTGTTTTAAGGTCTTAGGCAAGCATACTAAAAACATATAAGAATTAAAAAAACAATCATTTTATTAAAAATGAAAACTGCCTTTTATGTACAATTTATCTAAGTTCTTGTTACAGCAAAATTTTGGACTCACAGTCAAAAGTTTATTTACTCATCATAATTAGATATTTTGATATAACTTTTGATGCAATCTGCTTCAAGCAATAAGCACATTATTCTAGGTCAATACTAGAAGAAAGGGACTTTGTATTCATGGAAATATTGCATCAACTGACAAAGTCTCTCCTTGATTAAACTTTAGTCAGACTCCTGTGAATCGTCTTCCCAGCCAGGCCTCGACTTTTAGATTTCTTTGTCAGTCTTTGCACTGCCTAGTTTTAGCAAAAATCCCCTTAATTTGGTTCAGCCAGAATTTCCCACCTTCAGTACCTCATCACCCTTAACACATGACAAAATTCCTCATCCCTCACCACTCCCACAGAAGATATCTGATCACCCTGACCTGTCTATAGCAAGAATCCTTTTAGGTCAGTTTAGCAAAAAGAGTTATTCTACCAATTCTTTACAAAATTACCAAGTAATTTTCCTTCTGTTAATCTCCCCACACTTTTCTTTGACTGTAAATCCCCACTTTCCTTGTATTTGAAATTGAGCCCAGTCCTATACTGATGTCTCTTTTCCCCTGTTGCAATAGTTCTTAATGATTTTTTAACCACTTTAACTACTGTCTAACTCTGGTTTTGTTTGACACAGCTTCTCCACAAGTCAGAGTTTTCAGGAGTGAAGGAAAGATTTTTAAAAAGCACATTTTCAGCTTCAATAGTTTTGTCATACATAAAAGCAACCTCAAGATCTCAAGTCATTCAAACAACAAATATTATAGTTATTTCCTGGGCATGTAACCCGAGGTTTGTGGACAACTGCAGATCTGCTGGGCTCAACTGGGCTTGGTTTGTCCTCACATGTCTCCTTATGTCTATGTCCTAATCCAGAATGGAGGAGTAGATGTACAAATGAAGAAGAAAAATTATCGTTCTGCTCAGCTAACCTTTAAGGAGTTCATAATTGAGTTCTAGTAAAAAAAAAGTCTTGGAACTTAAAAAATGACTGAATAAATAGTGAGAAAGTTTCTTCCCTCCACATGTGAGTTTATATTTCAAAGGGGAGGGAGAGTAAAACCCAGAGCCCTGGAGCCAGTGGTTTATATTCCAAAGGAGTGTAAATGACTAGGATCTGGGGTTTCTCTCCCTTTGTCAGAGGGGGAGAGGGACTGCTGTCCCACTACCATGTAAACTGCAAGATTCATAATTTCAGGGTTCCACTCCTGTGGTGCAAGAAACCCTTCTGCACATGCTAGCCTAACCATCTGGCTTTCATCACAGTGCCCCAGAAGGAGGAGGAACTGGGGTGTGGTGAATCATTTCAGTTATTGCTGTAAGTATAAATAATCTATCCTTGATCCAGAAACCTTGTGTTTCTGGATAATATTTATAGAAATATTTCAGGATAATATTTATATAAATAGAGACACTAAGAACTTATTGGTAGCCACTGCTCTTACAGTGAAGGGAAGGAGCAGGTTATGACCCCATAATATATACAAAATCTCCCAGCTTCTGCTTAGAACTCTCACATTCATGTATACTTATATTCTATTGGCCTAAGCAGGTCATGTGCCCAGCACATATTCCATGGGGTAAGGGAAGCGTGGCAAAAACAGGTAGGAAATGAAAATTGTGAGCAAATATTACAACCCACTACAGTCCACTGGGCTCAAATAGTTCTATCCTTACTGCACAATAAATACACTTATCCCTTTTCAAAACATCTAAGTTCTTATCCAGTCATAGCCACAAACTTAAAACTAAGGCTAAAGTCAAGTCTGGATCTAATTCATTTCTAGAACTGGTGTCTCAAGTCAGAAAACCAAGAAATAAGACAAAAACAGATCATCGGCTTCACACACATGCACACAATCACCCATTGTGGAAAAGAGGGCTAAGGTGACTACAATAGATTATAGCAGAGAAATGGAAAGTACATAGGCAGTCTCTGGTTCCTGAGAATTTTGAAATCCAGCCAGGGAAACTGATGTCGCAAGGTCATCTTATTCTTCAGTTAAGATATGGCTTTTGATTGGACCTTACTTCTGACCCCTGCAGTTATGTATTCTGTCTTTTATTCTTCATTGGTTTTGGCTCCACACATTAAGTCCTCCTGTTTCATTATCCTCCCTGAGCAGATTTGAAAAGGGAGTTGGGGAATATACCTTATTTGGCAGCCATGCTGCTTCTTCTGCCTGCTTCCTGCAAAAGACATTTGAGGTCTCTAGAGTCATTTTACATCTCATTGAGTCAAGGTCTCTTTTAACCCAAACTGAAGGCATTTTTCATAATAGAGCCTTTGAAAAACATTGGTGCTTATTTTAGTCTACTCAGCATCATCTGCAAATAGCCACACTCATAATTTTTATAAAGACATTTCTCTTGCTCTGTCAGCTTAATTACTGATATTTTGAGTTTATCAAGTTTTCCTGGGATGGCACTTTATGATTCTTATACTTGACCCATTGTTATTTAACTGAGAAAATGTACTAGAGTCACTTTATTCAAATCAAGCCTCTTTTAAAAAAGACCTAAGGGTCATGTTCTTAATTTGACCTTTGATCCTATGCTGTGCCAAAATTTAGAATGCTGGGAAAATAATCATTTATGAGACAGGTATTGTAATAGTCTTTGTACATACACATGAATATGAGTTTGCATGAAACGTACGTAAATTATTGAATGATATATATACTAGCATATTACACTATACTAATCATTTACCCAGAAAGATAAATTCTTTTGTTTTTTTCAGGTGTTCTTTATGCCAAGTTTGGTAGGTAAATGCTTTCATAACAGTTTTGCATTTATTTTTAATCTGAATAATTTTGGGACAAATATAATTATTCTTATTGTCCTTCCTTTTAATATAGTGATGGAGCAAATCTTTGTGTTACTTAATGACCATTTTAGAAAACCCAAAGACAAATCTAACATAAAAGATCTTAACAGTTTTATCATTCAGAATTTGGGAAATACAAAATCAATTACAGGTGTTAGAGAAAATAAAATAAAACTCAGAAGTATCTAAAATCAGAAATAATTACAGGTAACTTGATAAATAATATAAAAATAATAGTTATTAGGAATTTAACTGATTTTTTTTTTTTTTTGCTGTACGTGGGCCTCTCACTGGTATGATCTCTCACTGTTGTGGCCTCTCCCGTTGCGGAGCACAGGCTCGGAACACGCTGGCTCAGCAGCCATGGCTCACGGACCTAGCCACTCCGTGGCAAGTGGGATATTCCCAGACCGGGGCACGTACCCATGTCCCCTGCATCAGTAGGCAGACTCTCAACCACTGCGCCCCAGGGAAGCCCTTAACCGATTTTAATGCAAGAGTTTTTTAGTGTTTCAAAAGTATATTAAAAAGCATCTAAAGTTAATAATTTGGTGACAAAAGAAATCTTTAGTAATCTGAACACAAAATAATTTAGTAGTTTTACAGCAAAAAAGATCACAGATGCTGATCTTACACTATTCCTGTAGTAATTTTCTATGAAGGATTCATAATTATTACTTTATATGCATGTTTAGGCAGACTCAAATACATAAGCATATCAATTGTAATAAAGTTTTAAAATACAGCTTTTAAAATATAACTAACTGGGCTTCCCTGGTGGCACAGTGGTTGAGAGTCCACCTGCCGATGCAGGGCACATGGGTTCGTGCCCCGGTCCGGGAAGATCCTACATACTGCACAGCAGCTCGGCCCGTAAGCCATGGCCGCTGAGCCTGCGTGTCTGGAGCCTGTGCTCCACAATGGGAGAGGCCACAACAGTGAAAGGCCCGCATACCGCAAAAAGAAAATAATAATAATAATAAAATAATAAAATAAAATATAACTAACAGTGTATAAAACCATGTATATTTCACATTAAAATTTCCATCTGAATAAATTATAATGACAATTTTAATAAAAAGACAGAAAATGTTAATTTTAAAAATTTCTAAATTCATATTTTTCTGAAATTATTGTACCTAATATAAATAAAAATTTATATTAATTATCACGTTTAAACATAGTAATCAACATTTCTTTTATCCAGACACAAGTGATAACTACAGGACAGAAAATTTTAAATAGCTATTTTATTCTACATGAACACTTACTTTATATCATTATTAAAATTTGGTGAGGCAAAAATAAACAATTTTAGCCAGACAAAGGGTGGTTTCTACTATAGCAAACACTTTTCAGCATACGTACACATTAGCAACTAGAATAGTTCATTAGTAGGCTATAAAGAAAACAAACAAACAACCTTTACTTTCTAAAACAGACTGTTGAATTCTAGGCCATGTTTTTATTGTCTGGGCTTTACTGTCTAGGGCCCTGGCTTCAATATTTGTTACAAATACTAATAAGCATTCCCTTGCTTCTGGTAACTGTGCATGTTGCAGTTGACCAATGTATCATGTTCAGAGTCTTAAATGCTACTGTGTAGCCATTGTCATCTCTGAGGAATCAACAAGTCACCTAGAACAAAAGTAACAGGAAAGGTTAATCCCAGCCCAGCTCCAGACAACTTTCTCTGAACAAACTGATCAGCAAATTTTGACAATGGTGAAAATCAGGATATCATGAACTAATGTTATGGTGCCTAACTTCATCTTCCCTTGACCTAAAAGTGAGATGGGGCAGGAAAAAGAAGAGGGAGAATAGGAGCAACTGAGAAAGATAGATAAACACGGTCCCTGATGTCTAAGAGCTGGCCTGACATCTTCTGTTGATCAGATGAGGAGGGGAAGGGACTAAGATAAAGTGAAACAAAAAAATACAAGAAACAAGGAAAAACAAGGTCACTGTGCAAATCACAAAAATATTAATACCGCTGAATCTCAGGTTATATGAGCAACTGTTTATCAATTAAAGCTTTAAACTACATCTATTCTTCAAACCTTGTAGATAGATTAATTAAGATGCTCAGTCATAGAATTACCCTTCTTCTTGACAGCATCCAATCAAAAGCAAAACCCCATTTCATTGGACCCTCCCCTGAGTCACCTAACAAACACACAAGTCCTGTAATAAAATTTTTCTAATGCCCTCTTACAGAGACATCCGATATTTCTCTCTTAGAGTGTTTGTTATTGCAGCATGCTGTAAAAGTAACTTAGTTCAGCCACAGGTATCATGAGAGTTGAAAATGATCCTGTTTGTAAAGTATCTATTGGGAAAAAAATATAGGTAAAGCTTTATATTTACTTGAAGCTTCTGCCTTCTCTCTTCAGTGGCATCAAACTTTGCCTGAAAATGAAATAAAACTAAAAATGAACTGATAGATGATTAAATGAATAAAAAGAGACAAATAAAGGAATAAAACTATAAAATAGCTTATAATGATTTATCATTAAGACAGTCAAAATCAATTAAGAGTAAGGCTACTGGGTAGTACAAGCCTTTGAGACTCAATCCCCTACTTCTAAAAGCAAAGTATTTGGGAATAAAGAAACTTCTGTAAATTATTCTGTAAATTATTTAAACTCTAGCCATAAAATTTAACTTGCCCAACTCTTAAACTCTAGCCATAAAATTTAACTTGACCAACTCTTACTGCCTAAAAATTGTAATAAAGTTGTGATATTGGCAAAATACAGGCACAGTCTACAATTAACACTTTGCTATATTCATCCCGTACTATAACTGTCCAAAAGGAAGACATCTACAACATGAAACTATAATATTTGAGACTAAAGTGCAAGAATTGTAGGAGCAATGTTTGATTTCACTACCAATTGGTTTCTCCGCCTATCTTATTTGATAGGTATCTTAACTATCTGGGAAATATGGATGCTAAACTTGGTCCTTTAATATAGGTCTAGTGAGGATAGAAACAGACAAGTTTTGCCCCATACTTGTTCCTTTGAATAATGTAGGGGATATCAAAACCAAAATAATGTCTTTGTAACTAGAACAGTTATAGTACCTTGCATTAGGATATGTGTGAATGATGGCATGTACTTTAGAAATATGCCCTTTTAACCACGAATATGTATATACTCCTTCTCCTGAGGGCTTGTATTCTGATGATTTTTGTTCTCAGATTTATCTAACATTTTTATATTTGAATCTCTCATATGTAAATCCTCACTGCAAGGAGAAGGGATTGTGAGACCATAAAACACTATAGCTAGTTTTACTGCTTAGCAAGATGTGCTATCTTTATTTCAAAATCTTTCCTTTAGGGCAACAAGATGAGTTAAGGTCTAACAACATCCAGGCTCCTTACAATTTCAGTATAGACCACTAGAGGTTTTCTTTCTGGTTAGGAGACTCAAACATTCTTTATTGTTACCACTTACATGAAAAATAATTCTTCTCACAGTATTACCAAGAGAAAACCCTTATATTTTTATATTTAGTTTAAATTTGCACCTTTAAGAAGTCTCTTGCACTCTTGGTGGGAATGTAAATTGATACAGCCACTATGGAGAACAGTATGGAGGTTCCTTAAAAAGCTAAAAATAGAACTACCATACGACTCAGCGATCCCACTACTGGGCATATACCCTGAGAAAACCATAATTCAGAAAAAACTAGTGGACTACAGTGTTCATTGCAGCTCTATTTACAATAGCCAGGACATGGAAGCAACCTAAGTGTCCATCATCGGATGAATGGATAAAGAAGATGTGGCACATACATACAATGGAATATTACTCAGCCATAAAAAGGAATGAAATTGAGTTATATGTAGTGAGGTGGATGGACCTAAAGTCTGTCATACAGAGTGAAGTAAGTCAGAAAGATAAAAACAAACACCGTATGCTAACACATATATATGGAATCTTAAAAAAAAATAAAAGGTTCTGAAGAACTAAGGACAGGACAGGAATAAAGACATAGATGTAGAGAATGGACTTGAGGATGCGGGAAGGGGGAAGGGTAAGCTGGGACAAAGTGAGAGAGTGGCATGGACATATATACACTACCAAATGTAAAATAGATAGCTAGTGGGAAGCAGCTGTATAGCACAGGGAGATCAGCTCGCTGCTTTGTGTCCACCAAGAAGGGTGGGATAGGAAGGGTGGCAGGGAGATGCAAGAGGGAGGAGATATGGGGATATATGTACATGTATAGCTGATTCACTTTGTTATACAGCAGTTAACATAACATTGTAAAGAAATTATATTTCAATGAAGGTGTTAAGAAAAAAAGTCTGAAGAAAGGTCAGTAAAGATGTTAAAAAAGAAAAAAAAAAAAAGAAGTCTGAAGAAAGGCCTTCAGAGACCTATGCTTGTTAATAATTGGCACCAAACTCCCTTTATCTCCGGGATTTCTAAAACTTTTTATTTATTTTCTGAGATCTCACATAGCAAGCGATTTTGCTAGAACAACTAAAACCCTTTCCACACTTGTAGTTACCTAAGAGGCTCTTGTGACAATGGTTTTTGGATCAACATGATATATGGTTCCACAGTGAGGGGGCTAAGATAATTATTTTATGTTCTATGCAAAGGTCAAACTTACTTTAACTAGAAGAGAATGTAATAACTTCTTCAAAGTCTTAAGGAAAAATAGCTGTCAACCTTTTTCGTGTATCAGAAAATCTTTCACTTAAGAAAGAAGGTAGAGATTTTTAGTTTGATAAAAACTAATAGATATTCTAGTACCAGGCCCTCTGTAAAAAGACTTTCAAATGGAAAGTAATCCCAGAAAGAAACTAACAAAAATTGTCTCAAAAGAAAATATGGGAACATATAGGTAAATCTTTTTTAAAAAAGACTGTAAGAGTAACAACATCATATTTGAGAGTTTAAAGCAGTATTTGGAACTAATATCATGTACATCAAGATAGACTAAATGAGAATTTATTACTGATCTTACTCATATCCTCGTGATCCTCAATACCAGATGTTGGCAAATCCTGTCTACTGCCTGGTTTTGTATGGCCCAGGAGCTAAGAATGGCTCTTGCATTTCTATATGTTTAAAAAAAATAAAAACATAATAATAACATTTCATGACACATAAAAATTATATATAATTCAAGTGTTCATAAACAAAATTTTATTGGAACATAGAACATTCATCCATTTAAGTTTTGTCTGTGATTGCTTTTGTGCTACAACACAAGTTGATTCAAGAAAGATAGTGCAGCTGCAAAATTAAAATATTTACTATATGAGTTTTTACAGAACTTTTTGACAATCCTGTTCTATAATCCCAAACTCATTCACTAGTATTTGTGACAGAGATCTGAATTCTGGGTAATTCAGACTCATTTACCATCAGCATAGAATGTTTTTAACATATGTGGATCACAGCAAAAGCAGTGTTTAGAAAGAAATTTATCATAATAATGCATATGATAGGAAAGAAGATATCTCTAAAATCAGTATCCTAAGCTTTCACCTTAGGAAATTATAAAAAGAAGAGAAGTTAAGCCTAAAATAAGTAAATAAAAATTAAATAATAACAATTGGAGAAGAAATCAATGAAATGGAAAACAATGTAACACAATGAAGAGAATTAATAAAAGCAAAAGTTGGTTATTTTATAAGATCAATAAACCTCTAGTAAGGCTAATCAAGAAAACAGAGAGGAGACATAAATTACCAATCCCAGAAATAAAGGAGTCATTATTGTTTATCTATGAACATTAAAAGAATAATAAAGAATACTACAAGCAGCTCTATGCCTGCAAACTGATACCTTGGATGAAATGGACCAATTTCTTGAAACAAACAACTAAAACTCATACAAGGAGAAATAGATAACCTGAACAAGCCTATGTCTATTAAGGAAATTGGAACAATAATTAATAATCTTCTATAAATAAAGCTTCATGTTGGAGATGATTTAACTGGTAAATTGTATCACACATCTAAGGAAGAAATGTTACCAATTCTTCTAAATTTCTTCCTGAAAATAGAAACAGAAATACCACTTACTAATGCATTCTGTGTGGTTAACATTACCTTAATACCAAAACTATATAAAGATATTCCAAGAGAGGCAAACTACAGGCAAACATCTCTCATGAACATAAAAGCAATAAACCTCAAAAAATATTAGTGAATTGAATCTACTAATGTATAAAAAGAATTATTCCCCCAAACCAAGTGAGATTGATTTTAGGTGTGAAAGGCTGGTTCAATATTCAAAAATTAATCAATGTAGTTCAACATATCAACAGGCTAAAAGAGACAGTCATATAAACAGTTGACTGATGATCAAATTGACAAATGATCAATTGCAAAAAAAAACATTTGACAAAATCCAACACATTCATATTCATGCTTAAAATAATAAAAACAATGATTAGCAAACTAGGAGTAGAATATAACTTCCTCAACTTGAAACTTGATGAAAAATATCTACAATATCCTATAGATGATATCATATATAATGGTGAGAAACTGGACACATTACCTTTAAGATAAGGAAAAGAAAAGGATTTCCTCTCTCATCACTATGATTCAGCATTGTGCAGGAAGTAATAGTTGAATAAGATCATAAATGGAAATAGAAATGTATACACATTGAAACAAAAGAAATCAAACTGCCTTTATTTGCAGATTACATGATTATCTATGTAGAAAATCTCAAGGAATCAATAACAACGAACAACTTTAGGAACTAGTAAACTAGTATAGTAAGGTAGTAGGATACAAGGTTAAAATAAAAAAGTCAATTGTTTTTCTATATACAAGTAATGAATAATTAGAACTTGAAAATTAAAAAAATTACCATTTACAGTAGCACCAAAAATGAAATAGTTAAGTACAAAGCTAGTAAAATATATAAAAGATCTATATGTGGAAGACTACTAAATGCTGATGAATGAAATCAAACATCTGTATAAATAAATATTCATGTTCATTAATTGCAAGAAACAGTATTATTAAGATACCAATAGTCTCAACTTTATCTATAGATTCAACAAAATGCCAATCAAAACCACAGAAAGCTATTTTGTGGACAGTAACATGACTCAAATTTATATAGAATGACAAAAGACAGAATAGCCAACACAATACTAAAGAAGAGAAATAAATATAGAGCACTTATACATTCTAATTTCAAGATGACAATAATCAAGACAGTGTGGTGTCGTTCAAAGAACAGACCTATAGATTAATAAACCAGAATCCATAATGGACCATACTAGAGAGTTTAGAAACATAGTGAACAGATCTTTGACAAAGGAGCAAAGGCAATTTCATGGTTAAAGGAGTGTCTTTGCAACAAATGGTGCTGGAAAAATTGGATGCCCATTTGCAAAATAAATGACCTAGACACTGACCTTACACAGGTCACAACAATTTACTCAAAATGAATCATAGAATTAAATGCAAAATGCAAGATTATAAAACTTGTGGAAGAAAATTTATGTGAGTTTGGATTTGATGATGCATATAAGATACAATACCAAAAGTGTAATACACAAAAGAAACAAAAAAAAGGTAAGTTGGAATTTATTAAAATAAAATACTTCTGCTTTGCCAAATACACTGTTAAAAGAATAAAATACAATGAACAGTCTGGGTGATATCATTTGCAAAACACATCTGATAAAGGACCATATCCAGAAAATAAAAATAACCTTTAAATCTCAAAACTAAAATAAAAAGTAATAAAATGTACCATACTAATTTAAGAAGTTAATAGGGAAGCTGGGTATGGAATATATGGGAATTCCCTATCTTCACCATTTTTCTGTAAATCAAAAGTTTCAAGAACAAAAAAGTTCACTTAAGAAAACCTAAGTAACTATCTACAGCATGGTTACTTTTTACTTAAGCTGCAAAATGTTATAGTATACGTTTCATATTATTACTAACTTGATTTAATGAATTTATTCTTCATCATTGAAATAATGAGAGCTCAACACAAATATATTTTTGACTAATATGGGATAATGCTGGTGACTGCAGTTTGTTTTTTGCCTCATATTAATAATTCATTTTTATGAAAATGTAATATTAAAATGACAATTAAATGTGTATGATAGATGTCTATCTGAAATTACTTTTGAGCTTTAAATGATGGATTTCACACCTGTTGTGTTCCAGTGTGTGTTGATAACAAATGGAAAACACCACTGTATCATGGCTAGTTAAATGATCTCAATTAACTTGATGGTAAATATTCCTTCATGCTGTGTTTGCACAAAACACAGCATACATTACAGATCAGGTATATGAGAAATATATTTAATTAGATGTTAGTGAGACTGACAACCACATGAAAAACACATCATTAACTTAGAAGATAATTTGATGGTTACCTCATCTTTTTGTGTACAAGGAGCTTGTATGAATTAATAACACCCTTTTGTATTTATATAATGCTCAGGAGTTTCATGATTAAATTTAACACAACATGGCATAAACCAAAGATTACCTGTTACTCAAGTCACATGCAAAACTTTGTATTAATATACCTACTTTATTGCAGTCATTACCTTTAAACACATGAATTGCTTATTATTATTAGCAACTTAAGGATAATTATATGATTATTCTATATATAATTAATCATTCTAATATGCAAATTCAAAAGTTAATAATTAAATGAATCCATATCACAAATGTAGGGGCTCATTGGGAAGTACAGGTAGACTATGTTTCCTTTAAGATAGGGACACTTAATAATTGATAAAAATAAATAACCCAAAGATAAAAGTACATTGCAAAATTGCAGACAAAAAAAGGTGTTTATGTTGTTGATCTCATTACTTAGAAAGGTCCATCATTTCAAGGGTTTGGAAAGACTGGCCTTTTAAAATTATGATCAGATTAGGTTTGAACAAATACATTTTAAGGTCTGGGGTTTGTTCATCTTCCCAAGATTTTCCAACAATTAGACAATAGCATATTTTTGCTAAAGATCTGACCCTCATAGATCCTCAGAGTGTAAGGAAAGCTTATAAATAAATAAATTAAAATCTTATGATTTTTTTATAAATAACACAGTCAGTGGGGGAAGGAGCAGTAGTAGAATCTGCTCAGCTTCCTCTGAACTCCTAATTCTTTTAGTTTTTGCTTAAAAATTATTTGGGATTGTATCTACTCTTTTCTCCCATTATCCTGGCTGAAAACAGAAAAAAACAAAAAATTAAAACTAATAAGTAAACTCTGTTGAAATTTGGCAATATCAGAAAATTGCTTGAAATCTATGTCAGCATTACCTAAATTTACCAAATTAAATAACTCGCTTGGATTAATTGTTAAGGTCGGACTCCAAGTTATGGCCCCAGAACTCCTTAATAAGAAAGTATAGGGGAAGGGTCTGGGAACACAGGGGGTTCTTATCAACAGAAACGAGAACCCTTGACCTAAATGTTCACATTAAATTAAATATTATGTGCCAGACTTAAATGTTATCTTTCTATAAATCTGGTAGAATTTAAATTATTTTAAAAGATGTTAATATTAATACAGTGAACACAGTACATTCTATCCCTGTAATGGGAAAGAACAAATTTGACTCCAGATTTGATGTCTTTTACTTCAACCTTTGTATTCTATTGTTTTTGCTATAAGTTAATCACTAGTTGCCTATAACTTAAAGTGTACATAATGGTTCATTTCCTGGAACCCTGCCTCCCATGCCTGACCATTAAGCTAAAATACCTTTGTTTAAGCTCACAGGAAACACCCTGACCAGGCCCACCTGTGAATGACTGCAGGAGAGAATAAATTAACACCTCCCCTCCAGAATCTGGCTGGAACCAGGAAATATTTGCAACAACTTATCGCTTTCCTTACTGTACCACCTCACCTCCCCATCTTTGTTCTATAAAAGAAACTAGCATCCAAACCTGTCAAGATGGCTCTCTGGGACACTAGTCCACCATCTTCTTGGTCTGCCGGCTTTCTGAATAAAGTTGCTATTCTTTTCCCCAACAAATTGTCACTCCATTTATTGGCCAGTCATGTGGCAAGCCATATGAGCTTGGACTTGGGAACATCCTAAGTTTACTTTTCTAAATGAGGTGTTTCCAGTGTCAGCTAGTTAACATACCAAAAGTTTGTTCTTAAGGTATTCTTTGCCCAACTTAAAGACTTGCATTAAACTGTTTGAGTCCAGGCATCAAACTTTATAAATATGCTTTTCTAACCAACCCCTTATGCAGAACTACCAAGCCTTTGTCATAGTGGTATACATCCTTACACCAAGAAGTTTGTCTAATTAACTTAGCTGTGCTTGATCAAATGCTTTTTTTTCTTGGAATTTTCTTTTAGAGTCAGCACTTCAGAACTAAGTTTTCTCAGGCACTGAAGTATCACTAACTTACAGTGATGCAGCTTTTGTGCTCACCAATATTTGGAGCCCTGGATGCCCTATGAAGAACGGGCCTTGACTCCAGAATTGTCCTGAAGACCTCTCTGCTTCTATGTAAATGTGTGGGTGAAAATATATGAATGAATGAAAGCATTACATCTAGCTCCTCATTTATGTATGCGTGTGTGTGTGTGTGTGTGTATGTGTGTGTGTGTGTGTTTTGCTGGTGGATTGGAGAACTAGATAATTCAGCTTCCTTTGCTTGAATGTAATAAAATTTGTAGTGGGTGAGATGACCATTAATCATCAAACAAATCATATGATTAATGATTTAGAAAATCAAACAATAGAAAGGCCAAAAAAGGAAAATGTACTTTTTTCTCAGGTAGATTTTTACTTTTCTGTGAGGCTATTGAAATTGAGCTTTGGAAGGTGAAGAAGTTTGAAATAACCATAAGGGAAATGGATGTTTGTTTCAGGAACAGACATGAGCTTGGGGAATAATATTTTCCTTGCTTAGGAAATGTTGGTTAACCATGGCCCTTTCTGTTGGGACCTTTACCTCTAGGGAACACATGAGTGCTGTTTGGCTTCTTGTTACAAGATGATGGTGATGCTTTTTGGAAGCAGAGCACAGCCATACACTTTAACCCTCATTAGTTATGGATAGTCATAAAAGTCTAAATTTTCATAACCACTACATCATTGTTTTATTTCTCCTCATCAGTACCGCCATATTTCCTGTTTTCCATGTGGCCCTCATCCTTATCACTCACACCTCTCCTCTAATCTACTAGCTATTCAATTTTGACGTTTTTTTTAGGTACCCTTTAAGTTTCTCTAATTGTGTCACATTCAGAGATTCTCATTTTTTGTAACTATTTCTCCTGTTTATTTTTCCTACTAACATCATCAGTATAACCTAATAAAGCAAAGATTTTGAAAATTCAAGACAAAACCTTGAATTTTTTTGAAACCTGGCTGCAGGTTTAGGGGACAATGAATGAAACACAGTGACAGTGTAAACCATTTCATTTTACTCATACACAGCTTCTGCCTCAATTCATGGGGATGCTCCAGGGGATCATTTGAATAATACATATAAGCAAAACATGCTTCTAAACTTATTTAATTCTCCCCTGAAGGTGTCATAAACTAATATTGTTGATTCTGTGCAGATCCAATTATTTTTCCCTTGGTAGAAATAATGTTTACTCATGATTTGACGAAGGCAGAATGAATGAAAAATAATAATAAATTCCTGGGGACTAGTAACCTCATTTATTCCTCACAGTATTATGTGGTTGTGATAAAGAAATGGAATGTAACACAGATAAAGTGGCTGTTTTCATTTTAATATCTGGTACTGTGTGAATTGAGATACCCTAGTCTGAATTGCAGGGATAATGAGCCAAAAATCTCAGGGACTTCATAGTATACAAGTTTATATTTTGTTCACAATTTGTGTCTATTTTAGGTCAATGTTTATGGTGAAGGGGTGGGGAACACAGGGGCTGTAACTGACATCATTGTTATTCTGTGAGCCAGGCTGACCCAGCCTCTGTAAGGAACATTTCTTGGCACTGAGTTCAAAGGGAGAGAAATCTCTGCAAATCACACCCTAGAACTTAAAACTGCCACCTGAAGTGACTAGCCCTGTCCGTTTCATTTACAAAAGCCAATCAACTGGCTAGGCTTAACTTCATAGGACCAAGGAAGTACCACCCTACACTCACATGCCAAAAAAGAGGAAAGTAGAATATATTTGTCCATAGTCTTAATGAGGTCTACAGGCACTGTGCACATTTTGGTGTGCAAACAAGAAAACTGATTTTAAAATACTGAAGTTGGGCTTCCCTGGTGGCGCAGTGGTTGAGAGTCCGCATGCCAATTCAGGGGACACGGGGTCATGCCCTGGTCTGGGAGGATCCCACATGCCACGGAGCAGCTGGGCCCGTGAGCCATGGCCGCTGAGCCTGCACGTCCGGAGCCTGTGCTCCGCAGGGGAGAGGCCGCAACAGTGAGAGGCCCACATACCGCAAAAAAAAAAAAACAAAAAACTTAAGTCATTTTCACTTAAACTTGTATAATTAAATATTTTATGCTCCCCATGGATCTTCAGCCATACAATTTCTACATTCCTAAGTATGTGACATAATCAATACTAACATATTGAATGATTATAAGAAATCAACAAATTAGGAATATTGATTAGAGATTTACAAACTGGAGAGCCCTAAGTATCTCAAGAATCAATCAGGTGGCCAGGGCTTCTTGATTTCTAGAAAGGCAGTGATGAAAGAATAGGAAAAAGTCCAGCAGGGGGAACCCCATACTCGGTCACTGGTTCTGATCAACAATTATGCTTGTGTGTAAACCAAGATCCTGCTGCAGTGATAGCATAACTAGTGACTAGACTGGGCTAAGAGAGATATCTCTTCCTCTACCTCTAGATATGCCACACTACAATTTCATGGTATCCAATAATGCTATATTCTACTGTGCCAAATACTATCCTTCACAAGGGCATGCTTGCTCTGCCTTATAAAATATCCCTTTATTTCCCCACATACAATAATTCAGGAAGAAAAACTTAATTTGATCATTTTCATTTAACTAATATGTGTGATATGCCAGGCACTGGGCTACAGAAGGAAAGAATGAAAGATAAAGTTTTTGTGATCTCTGCACTGGAGGAGTTTTCTGTAAGGGGTGGAGGAGAAAGGCAAATAAATTAGAATACCATATGGTTAGTACTCTAACATCTCAATCCATTACTAAAGGGACAAAAAAAAAAAAAAAAAAAAAAAAAAAACTCTCCTCCAGGAGGTTCAAA
>NW_020171990.1:248922-304154 GCF_003031525.2 Neophocaena asiaeorientalis asiaeorientalis
AAAAAAAAAAAAAAAAAAAGAATGAACTCTGCTACAGAGAGTTCAAAGACTTTTCCATGAAACAGATTCTGTAGTTGGAGTAAAAGTTTTCCAAGTGGAGAAGGTCTTTATAAGGAAACAGATCAAGACAAAGGGTATCTATAAAGATACATTGTAACATAGTTCAGGTGTTACAGACCAGAGAGTACGGACAATTGCCCTGAGGAATTAACAGACGTTTTATTATTGTGGCTGTTAGTATTATAGTTGTTTTAATTAAAGGATCTAGATGATCAGATTTGTTTCAAAGGAAAATAATTCCCTAGAAAAACAATCTCCTTAACATTTAGCTTTTCCTTTTATTTAACTATACCCATGACTAAATGTCTTATCCAATCTCCATGAAGATATCTATAGTATCTCCATTTCATGCTACTACATGATATACAGAGTATTACATGGTGCACAGATATATCTTTTCTTCTTTGATCACCCTGTCTAGCAAATTTTACAGACAACCTTCCTCTCCTTTCCCTAGACCTACACAGACTCTCTTCTGTTTCAGTATCTGACACCTCATCTCGTTTCCATTTCCTTTCCCTCTTTTTGTTTGACTGACAGCTTTTGGATCTCATGTGTTTTGCTTTTCCTTGATTAAAGTTACCCCTATAGATTAATTTATGTAGATTTTTAACTCAGTAAAATTATTATGTTGGAGTTAAGGTGTTCCCAGTTTTGAAACATCACACCTAATTTGGAGGGTTGCCTCTCAAATAATTTAAAGCTTTTTTTTCCGGTTTAGTTAAAAGCAAAAAGATGAAAGCACATTTGCCCTATCCATCCACTCCACCTCTACCAGCACACTGTGTGTCAAATAAGATTAACATAGTGAAAATATAACAGAAAGTGAGTCTCAAGAAGTGGTCAGACAATTCTCAGAGAATCCCATCACATAGAGGTCATCATATTTTCTATACCCCTGGACAGTTTCATTTTTGCATATGAATGAAACAAAACACAGTAAGTTTTGCTAATTGATTACTTAATACTACAAAACTATCAATGAAATATTAATGATTTTTCCCTCAAACATGACAATTTTTTAATATTGGAGTTTAATTTATCTAACACTACATAGAGTATTCAGTATTCATTTGTCTTACTTGGAAGTCAGAGTTTCATCCATAAATGATCAGAGATGTAACAGTATTTGTCCTTGAATTTCCACATGCATGTTAAATGTCTTCTTCAAAATTAATGAATATTCATTTTAACTGTACATGAGGTATATTGTTATATTTGGTTTGAAAGACAGGGTTACCACACCTTATTGTCTGTTTCACAACCAGATAGAGCACTAAATTACTTACCCAGAAAATACCATTAGATGTAAGTTTATATTTTATATGCTAACACGGATTATATCCATGATCCATTCCTCAATGAACTCTTCTGTCAATGACCTATTTTCCTGAAGACTTGGAAAAGTTATGAAATCTTCCAACATTCTCCCCTGGGGCATTCTGACCCTTTACACTAGTAGTATTTTCAGATGGAATCAGCCACTGACTTACAAATGACCGTTGTATTAACTTTATGACTCTGTTATAAAATAATCTCCACAGAGGCCATCTCTGCCATTGCTACTGAAGTCATCAAAAATACACACACACACTGAATGTAGCTGTTCTGAGTAAGGGATCATTTACTCGTGGCTACTTCCTGAGTCATGATCAGTTATGAAATCGATAGAGAGCTACATAAATCTATTTTGAAAACTTGGAATTTGACCCTGACCATTATTAAGCATGATGCTTCTTTCTTGCTCCTAATGACAACACTATGCCAGCCCAGTTAGTACATCATCCAGATGGCAGTCTTCCAAAAAACGGACCCAGAGGATTTAAATATAAATCTACTTCAACAACGTGGATTCTCTTATTGAATTGATGTAGTCTTAGATCATAAGTATGACAACCACTTGGCTGAGTCACTGTCTGCCCAGTACCCCTATATTAGCCAACAGTAGGGTCAAAGTAGAGACATAATGATTCTATGTAAATTTATAAAAGTACCTTTGTCCCTCTTGCACCTATCCGTTTCAGACTAAAAGTTTGTGTATGAGTAAGATATGATTGGAATATAGGGGAAGTTATAGCTCTTGGGATGGAATGTACTGATTTTGTTTTGGTGGAGTGTGAGCAAAAATATCAGTACCTGTGTAGGAAATATCTTAGATCCTTGGAGGTAAAAGAAATGAAAGAACATTAATATTATTTCTCTTTGAAAGTCATCACTGGAGCCCTTCTAATGAAGACAATGTCTTGGTGAGGTTCTCGCAAATGGTTGCAATCACTATTTTTTCTTAATTTTTATAAAAACTGAAGTATATTTGACATACAATGTTATGTTTGTTACAGGTGTGCAACATGGTGATTCAACACTGAAATACATTACAAAATGAGCAACATGATAAGTCTAGTAACCCTCTATACTCATACAAAGTTATTGTAGTATTATTGACCATATTTCTTATGCTGTATGTTATATGCCAGTGACATTTATTATATAACTGGAAGTTGGTATCTCTTAATCCCCCTCACTTATCTTGCCCAATCTTCCACCCACTCACCCTCTGGCAGCGGCCAGTTTGTTCTCTGAGTCTGTTTTACTTTTATTTGTTCATTTGTTTTGTTTTTTAGATACCACATATAAGTAAAATCATAGAGTATTTGTCTTTCTCTGTCTCACATATTTGACTTAGCATAATGCTCTTTAGGTTCATCCATGTTGTTGCAAATGGCCACATTTCACTCTTTCTTATAGCTGAGTGCTATTACAATGTATATATATACCACTTATATTTTATTCATTTATCTATTGATGGACACTTATGTTGCTTCCACATTTTGGCTATTGTAAATAATGCTGCAAAGAACATAGAGGAGCATATGTCTTTTCATAGTAATGTTTTAATTTTCTCTGGATAAACACTGAGAAATAGAATTGCTGGATCATATAGTAGTTCCATTTTTAGTTTTTTGAAAAAACTCCATACTTTTTTCCATAATTGTTGTTCCAATTTACATTCCCATCAACAGTACATGACACTGCCCTTTGCTCTACCTCGTCCTCACCAACACTTGTGATTAGTGATGTTCAACAACTTTTCATGTCTGTTGGCCATCTCTATGTCTTTTTAAAAATAATGTGTGTTTAACTCCTCTGTCTATTTTTTAACTGGATTGTTTTGGGTTTTTTGGATATTGAATTGTGTGAATTTTTTATACATTTTAGATATTAACTCATTTCTGGCTATATCATTTACAAATGTCTTCTCCCATTCAGTAAGTTGCCTTTTCATTTTGTTGATGGTGCCCTTCCCTGCGCAAAAGCTTTTTAATTTTATGTGGTCCCAGTTGTTTATTTTTGTTGCCCTTGTCTGAGGAGACAGAGCCAAAAATATGTTGCTAATATGAATGTTAAATTGTTGACTCTCTGTTTTAATCTAGAATTTTTTGACTTACATTTAAGACTTTAGTACATTTTGAGTTGATTTTTGTATATAGAGCAAGAAAGTGTCCAAGTTTTATTCAGTATTCAAGTTGCATGTAAATGTACAGCTTTTCCAACATCATTTATTAAGGAAGATTTTCCTATTGTATATTTTTTCCTCCTTTGTCATAGATTAAATTACCATACAAAGATGGATTTATTTCTGGACTGTCTATTTTGTTACATTGATTTTTTTTTTTTTTTTTTTTTTTTTTTTTTTAGACTCTCAACCACTGTGCCACCAGGGAAGCCCTGTTACATTGATTTTTGTATCTGTTTTTGTGCCAGTACCCTATTGTTTTGCTTTGTGGTATAGTTTGAAGTTAGGGAGTGTGATTCCTCCAGCTTTGTTCTTCTTTCTCAAGATTGCTTTTCCTATTCTGGGTCTTGGGTGGGTCCATATATAGTTTTTGATTATTTGTTCTAGTTCTATGAAAAATGTCACTGGTGTTTTCCTAGAGATTGCATTGAATCTGTAGATTGCCTTGGGCCACATGAACATTTTAAAATATTAATTCTTCAAATCCATCAGGTCAGTATATCTTTCCATCTATTTGTGTCAACTTCAATTTCTTTCATCATGTCTTATAGTTTTCAGAATACAGATCTTTCAACTTCCTGGTTAAATTTATTCCTGGATATTTTATTCTTTTTGATGCAATTGTAAATGAGATTGTTTTCTTAATTTCCCTTTCTGCTAAATAATTATCAGTGGATAAAAATACAACAGACTTCTGTATATTAATTTTGTATCCTAAAACTTTACTGTATTTATTTATTAGTTTTAGTAGTTTTTTGATGGGGTCTTTAGGGTTTTGTATATATAAAATTATGTCATCTGCAAACTGTGACAGTTGTACTTCTTTTCCAGTTTGGATTTCTTTATTTCTTATTCTTGTCTGATTGCTATGTCTGGGACTTCTAATACTATATTGAATAAAAGTGGTGACAGTAGACATTCTTATCTTGTTACTGATCTTAGATATCTTAGAGGAAAAGTTTTTAGTTTTTTACTGTTGAGTATGATGTTGGCTGTGGGTTTGTTATATATGGCTTTTATTATGTTGAGGTATGTTCCCTTTATACCCACTTGGTAAGAGTTTTTATCATAATGAGTGTTGAATTTTGTCAAAAGCTTTATCTACATCTATTGAAATAATCATATGAGTTTTATTCTTCAATTTGTTAATGTGATATATCACATTGATTTGCAGATATTGAACAATCCTTATATCCCTGGGTTAAATGCTGCTTGATCATGGTGTATGATCCTTTTATTGTACTGTTGAATTTGGTTTGTTAATATGTTGTTGAGGATTTTTGCATCCATATTCATCAGGGATATTGACCTGTAATTTTCTTTTCTTTCCTTTCTTTCTTTTTCTTTTTTTTTTTTTTTTTTTTTTTGTAGTCTTTGTCTCATTTTGATATCAGGGTAATACTGACCTAATAGAATGAGTTCAGAAGTGTTCTTTCCTCTTCAATATTTTGGAATAGTTTGAGAAGGATAGGTATTAACTCTTTTGTAAATGTTTTCTGTAGTTTACCTGTGAAGCTGTCTGGTCCTGGACTTTTGTCTTTTATGAGTTTTTAAATTACTGGTTCAATATCATTACTAGTAACTGGTATATTCACATTTTCTATTTCTTCTTGTTTCAGTCTTGGAAGATTATATATTTCTAGGAATCTATCCATTTCTTCTAGGTTGTTCAATTAATTGGCATATAATTTTCCCTAGTGATATCTTACGATCCTTTGTAGTTCTGTAATTTTGGTTATAACCTCCTCTCTCTCATGTGATTTTACTTATTAGGGCCCTCTATATTTTTTTCTTCATGAGTCTGGCTAAAGGATTATTAATTTGATTTTTCATTTCAAAGAACCACCTCTTAGTTTCATTGAACTTTTCTATTGTTTTTCTTAGTCTCTACATATTTCCTCTCTGATTGTCATTATTTGCTTCCTACTACTAACTTTGGATTTTGTCTGTTCTTTTTCTAGTTCCTTTAGGTGTAAGATTAGATTGTTTATTTGATACTTTTCTTGCTTCCTGAGGTGGGCCCATATTACTATAAATTTCCCTCTTAAAACTGCTTTTGCTGTATCCCTCAGAGTTTGGATCACTGTGATTCCATTTTCATTTATTTCAAGGTATTTAAAAAAAAATTTATCTCTGATTTCTTCATGTATCCTTTGGTTGTTTAATAACATTTTATTTAGACTTCACGTGTTTGTAGGGTTTCTTCAGTTTTTTTTTCTCTTAGTTGATTTCTTGTCTCATATTTTGTGGTCAGAAAAGATCCTTGACGTGATTTCAATCTTTTAAATTTATTGAGACTCACTTTGTGGTCTAATATGTGATTTATCCTGAAGGAATTTCAGTGCACTTGAAAAGAATGTGTATTCTTCTGTTTTTGGAGGGAATGTTCTATATATATTTACCAAGTTCATCTGATCTAATGTGTCATTTAAGTCCAATGTTTCCCTGTCTGGATGATCTGTCTGGATGATCTATCCACTGATGTAAGTGGGGGTGTTAAAGTTCCCTACTATTATTTTGTTACTCTCAATTGCTCCCTTAATGTTTTTTTTAATATTTGCTGTGTGTACTTAGGTGATAATATGTTGGGTACATATATATTTACAAATGTTATATCTTCTTGTTGGATTAATCCCTTTATCATTATACAGTGTTCGTGTTTGTCTCTTTCACAGTGTTTTGGTTATTTTAAGTTTAATTTGATAAAGTATTGCTACCTCAGATTCTTTTTATTTCCATTGGCATGGAATATATTTTCCTATCCCTTCACTTAATTAATGTATGTCTTTATATTTGAAGTGAATCTCTTGTAGGCAGCATACATATGGGACTTGATATTTTTAACCATTCAGTCTCCCTATGTCTTTTGCTTGAAGTGTTTAGTCCCTTTACATTTAAAGTAATTATTTGTAGGTATGTATGTATTGCCACTTTGTTAGCTGTTTTCTGGTTGTTTTTGCAGTTCATATCTGTTACTTTCTTCTCTTGCTCTCTTGCCTTGTGATATGATGACTATCTTTAGTGTTATGTTAGGATTCCTTTCTCTTTGTGTGTGTGTGTGTGTGTGTGTGTGTGTATATCTATTTATAGTTTTGGTTTGTGGTTATCATGAGATTCATAAATAAAAACCTATGTGTATACGTTTCTATTTTAAGTTGATGATCTCTTAAGTTTGAATGCATTCTAAAAGCATTATCTTTTTACTCCCCTCACTCCATTTTATGTTTTAATGTCATGTTTTACATCTTTTTTATTTTGTGTATCTCTTAACTACCTATTGTAGATATAAATGATTTTACTTCTTTTGTCTTTTAAACTTCCTACTAGCTTTAAAAGTGGTTGATCCAGTACCTTTAGTATATATTTGCCTTTACCAGTGAGATTATTTCCTTTCCTAATTTTAAGTTCTAGTTGTGAATTTTCTGTTTTCACTTAGAGAAGTCCCTAAGACGTTTCTTGTAAGGCTTCTTTAGTGGTGATAAACTCCTTTAGCTTTGCTTGTCTGTGAAACTTTTTATCTCTCCTTCAGTTTTGAATAATAACTTTGCCAGGTAGAATATTTTTTTAACGTCTTTATTGGAGTATAATTGCTTTACAATGGTGTGTTAGTTTCTGTTCTATAACAAAGTGAATCAGTTATACATATACATATGTTCCCATATCTCTTTCCTCTTGCGTCTCCCTCCCTCCCACCTTCCCTATCCCACCCCTCTAGGTGGTCACAAAGCACAGAGCTGATCTCCCTGTGCTATGCGGCTGCTTCCCACTAGCTATCTGTTTTACGTTTGGTAGTATATATATGTCCATGCCACTCTCTCACTTTGTCACATCTTACCCGTCCCCCCTCACCATATCCTCAAGTCCATTCTCTAGTAGGTCTGTGTCTTTATTCCCATCTTACCCCTAGGTTGTTCATGACCTTTTTTTATGCTTTCTTAAATTCCATATATATGTGTTAGCATATGGTATTTCTCTTTCTCTTTCTAACTTACTTTGCTCTGTATGACAGACTCTAGGTCCATCCACCTCACTACAAATAACTCGATTTCGTTTCTTTTTATGGCTGAGTAATATTCCATTGTGTTTATGTGCCACGTCTTCTTTATCCATTCATCCAATGATGGACGCTTAGGTTGTTTCCATCTCCTGGCTATTGTAAATAGAGCTGCAATGAACATTTTGGTACATGACTCTTTTTGAATTACGGTTTTCACAGGGTATATGCCCAGTAGTGGGATTGCTATGGTAGTTCCATAAGTAGTTTTTTAAGGAACCTCCATACTGTTCTCCATAGTGGCTGTACCAATTCACATTCTCACCAGCAGTGCAAGAGTGTTCCTTTTTCTCTACAACCTCTCCTGCATTTATTGTTTCTAGATTTTTTGATGATGACCATTCTGACCAGTGTGAGATGATATCTCATTGTAGTTTTGATTTGCATTTCTCTAAAGATTAATGATGTTGAGCATTCTTTCATGTTTTTTTTGGCAATCTGTATATATTCTTTGGAGAACTGTCTATTTAGGTCTTCTGCTGACTTTTGGATTGAGTTGTTTGTTTTCTTGTTATTGAGCTACATGAGCTGCTTATAAATTTTGGAGATTAATCTTTTGTCAGTTGCTTCATTTGGAAATATTTTCTCCCATTCTGAAAGCTGTCTTTTGGTCTTGTTTATGGTTTCCTTTGCTGTGCAAAAGCTTTGAAGTTTCATTAGGTCCCATTTGTTTATTTTTGTTTTTATTTCCATTTCTCTAGGAGGTGGGTCAAAAAGGATCTTGCTGTGATTTATGTCATAGAGTGTTCTGCCTATGTTTTCCTCTAAGAGTTTGATAGTTACTGACCTTACATTTAGGTCTTTAATCCATTTTGAGCTTATTTTTGTGTATGGTGTGAGGGAGTGTTCTAATCTCATACTTTAACATGTACCTGTCCAGTTTTCCCAGCATCACTTATAGAAGAAGCTGTCCTTTCTCCACTTTACATTCCTGCCTCCTTTATCAAAGATAAGGTGACCATATGTGCGTGGGTTTATCTCTGGGCTTTCTATCCTGTTCCATTGATCTGTATTTCTGTTTTTGTGCCAGTACCATACTGTCTTGATTACTGTAGCTGTATAGTATAGTCTGAAGTTAGGTAGCCTGATTCCTCCAGCTGTTTTTAGTTCTCAAGATTGCTTTGACTATTCAAGGTCTTTTGTGTTTCCATACAGATTGTGAAATTTTTTGTTCTAGTTCTGTGAAAAATGTCAGTGGTAGTTTGATAGGGATTGCATTTAATCTGTAGATTGCTTTGGGTAGTAGAGTCATTTTCACAATGTTGATTCTTCCAATCCAAGAACATGGTATATCTCTCCATCTATTTGTATCATCTTTAATTTCTTTCATCAGTGTCTTATAATTTTCTGCATACAGGTCTTTCGTCTCCTTAGGTAGGTTTATTCCTAGATATTTTATTCTTTTTGTTGCAATGGTAAATGGGAGTGTTTTCTTGATTTCACTTTCAGATTTTTCATCATTAGTGTATAGGAATGCCAGAGATTTCTGTGCATTAATTTTGTATCCTGCTACTTTACCAAATTCATTGATTAGCTCTAGTAGTTTTCTGGTAGCATCTTTAGGATTCTCTATGTATAGTATCATGTCATCTGCAAACAGTGACAGCTTTACTTCTTCTTTTCCGATTTGGATTCCTTTTATTTCCTTTTCTTCTCTGATTGCTGTGGCTAAAACTTCCAAAACTATGTTGAATAAGAGTGGTGAGAGTGGGCAACCTTGTCTTGTTCCTGATCTTAGTGGAAATGCTTTCAGTTTTTCACCATTGAGGATGATGTTTGCTGTGGGCTTGTCATATATGGCCTTTATTATGTTGAGGAAAGTTCCCTCTATGCCTACTTTCTGGAGGGTTTTTATCATAAATGGGTGTTGAATTTTGTCGAAAGCTTTCTCTGCATCTATTGAGATGATCATATGGTTTTTCTCCTTCAATTTGTTAATATGGTTTATCACATTGATAGATTTGCGTATATTGAAGAATCCTTGCATTCCTGGAATAAACCCCACTTGATCATGGTGTATGATCCTTTAAATGTGCTGTTGGATTCTGTTTGCTAGTATTTGGTTGAGGATTTTTGAATCTGTGTTCATCAGTGATATTGGCCTGTAGTTTTCTTTCTTTGTGACATCCTTGTCTGGTTTTGGTATCAAGGTGATGGTGGCTTCGTAGAATGAGATTGGGAGTGTTCCTCCCTCTGCTATGCTTTGGACGATTTTGAGAAGGATAGGTGTTAGCTCTTTTCTAAATGTTTGATAGAATTCCCCTGTGAAGCCATTTGGTCCTGGGCTTTTGTTTTTTGGAGGATTTTTAATCACAGGTTCAATTTCAGTGCTTGTGATTGGTCTGTTCATATTTTCTATTTCTACTTGGGGTTTTTTTATTCTTCTTTCTCTAATTGCTTTAGGTCCAAGGGTAGGTTGTTTATTCGATATTTTTCCTGTTTCTTAAGGTAGGATTGTATTGCTATAAACTTCCCTCTTAGAACTGCTTTTGCTGCATCCCATAAGATTTGAGTTGTCCTGTCTCCATTGTCATTTGTTTCTAGGTATTTTTTTAGTAATCTTGGTTGCAGGTTTTTCTTGTTCATCACTTTAAATATGTACTGCCAGTCCCTTATGGCTTGCAGAGTTTCTGCTGAAAGATCAGCTGTTAACCGTATGGGGATTCCCTTGTGTGTTATTTGTTGTTTTTCCCTTGCTGCTTTTAATATATTTTGTTTGTTTTTAACTTTTAACAGTTTGATTAATATTTGTCTTGGTGTATTTCTCCTTGGATTTATCATGTATGGGACTCTCTGTGCTTACTGGACTTGATTAACTATTTCCTTTCCCATATTAGGGAAGTTTTCAACTATAATCTCTTCAAATATTTCCCCAGTCCCTTTCTTTTTCTCTTCTTCTGGAACCTCTATAATTTGAATGTTGATGCATTTAATGTTGTCCCAGAGGTCTCTGAGACTGTCCTCAGTTATTTTCATTCTTTTTTCTTTATTCTGCTCTGCAGTAGTTATTTCCACTATTTTATCTTCCAGGTCACTTATTCGTCCTTCTGCCTCAGTTATTCTGCTATTGATCCCATCTAGAGTATGTTTAATTTCATTTATTTTATTGTTCATTGTTGCTTGTTTCCTCTTTAGTTCTTCTAGGTCCTTGTTAAAAGTTTCTTGCATTTTGTTTATTCTATTTCCAAGATTTTGTATCATCTTTACTATCATTATTCTGAATTCCTTACCAGGTAGACTGCCTATTTCCTCTTCATTTGTTAGATATGGTGGGTTTTTATCTTGCTCCTTCATCTGCTGTGTGTTTTTCTATCTTCTCATTTTGCTTATCTTACTGTGTTTGGGATCTCTTTTTTGCAGGCTGCAGATTTATAGTTCCTGTTGTTTTTGGTGTCTGTCCCCAGTGGCTAAAGTTGGTTCAGTGGGTGTGTAGTTTTCCTGGTGGAGGAGACTAGTGCCTGTGTTCTGGAAGATGATGCTGGATCTTGTCTTTCTTGTGGGCAGGTCCACGTCTGGTGGTGTGTTTTGCAGTATCTGTGGATTTATTATGATTTTAAGCAGCTTCTCAGCTAAATGGGTGGGGTTGTGTTCCTGTCTTGCCAGTTGTTTGTCATAGGGTGTCCAGCACTGTAACTTGCTGGTCGTTGAGTGAAGCTGGGTCTTGGTGTTGAGATGGATATCTGTGGGAGATTTTCAGTGTTTGATATCATGTGGAGCTGGGAGGTCTCTTGTGGACCAGTGTCCTGAAGTTGGCTCTCCCACCTCAGAGGCACAGCAGTGACTCCTGGCTGTAGCACCAAGAGCCTTTCATCCACACGGCTCAGAATTAAAAGGGAGAAAAAGAAGAAAGAAAGGAAGAATGAAAGAGGATAAAATAAAATAAAGTAGATAAAATAAAATTAAGTTATTAAAATAAAAAATAATTATTAAGAAAAAAAAATTTTTTAAAGAAAAAAACACCAACTGGATGGATATATCCCTAGGACAAATGTTGAAGGCAAAGCTATACAGACAAAATCTCACACAGAAGCATACACATACACACTCACAAAAAGAGGAAAAGGGGAAAAAATAATAAATCTTGCTCTCAAAGTCCACCTCCTCAGTTTGGGATGATTCGTTGTCTATTCAGGAATTCCATAGATGCAGGGTACATCAAGTTGATTGTGGAGGATTAATCCGCTGCTTCTGATTCTGCTGGGAGAGATTTCCCTTTCTAATCTTTGTTCTCACAGCTCCCAGGGGCTCAGCTTTGGATTTGGCCCTGCCTCTGCATGTAGGTCGCTGGAGGGCGTCTGTTCTTCGTTCAGACAGGACGGGGGTTAAAGGAGCAGCTGATTCGGGGGCTCTGGTTCACTCAGGCCGGGGGGAGGGAGGGGTACAGATGTGAGGTGGGCCTGCGGTGGCAGAGGCTGGTGTGATATTGCACCAGCCTGAGGCACGTTCTGCATTCTCCCGGGGAAGTTGTCCCTGCATCACGGGACCCTGGCAGTGGCGGGCTGCACAGGCTCCCGGGAGGAGAGGTGTGGATAGTGGCCTCTGCTTGCACACATGCTTCTTGGTGGCAGCAGCAGCAGCACCCTTAGCGTCTCTTTCCTGTCTCTGGGGTCTGCACTGTTAGCCGTGGCTCGCGCCTGTCTCTGGAGCTCCTTTAAGCAGAGCTCTTAATCCCTGCTCCTCGCACACCAGGAAACAAAGAGGGAAGAAAAAGTCTCTTGCTTCTTCGGCAGCTCCAGACTTTTTCCTGCACTCCCTCCCTGCTATCTGTGGCGCACTAGTCCCCTTCAGGCTGTGTTCATGCCTCCAACCCCAGTCCTCTCCCTGGGATCCCACCTCCAAAGCCTGAGCCTCAGCTCCCAGACCCCGCCTGCCCCGGCGGGTGAGCAGATAAGCCTCTCGGGCTGGTGAGTGCTGGTCGGCACCGATCCTCTGTGCGGGAATCTCTCCACTTTGCCCTCTGCACCCCTGTTGCTGCACTCTCCTCCGTGGCTCTAAATCTTCCCCTTCCCCCCCGCCGCCACCCGCAGTCTCCATCTGCGAAGGGGCTTCCTAGTGTGTGCAAACCTTTCCTCCTTCACAGCTCCCTCCCACTGACACAGGTCCCATCCCTATCCTTTTGTCTCTGTTTATTCTTTTTTCTTTTGCCCTACCCTGGTGCGTGGGGAGTTTCCTGCCTTTTGGGAGGTCTGAGGTCTTCTGCCAGCATTCAGTAGGTGTTCTGTAGGAGTTTTTCCACGTGTAGATGTATTTCTGGTGTATCTCTGGGGAGGAAGGTGATCTCCACGTCTTACTTTTCTGCTATCTTCCTCTCCAGTCTAGAATATTCTTTGTTGTGGGTTTTTTCCTTTAATCTCTTTGAATATATCTTGCCATTATCTTCTGGCCTGCAGAGTTTCTGCTGAAAAGTCAACTGATGGTCTTTTGGGAGTTCCCTTGTACATAACTAGTTGCTTTTCTTGCTGCTTTAAAGATTCTCTCTTTATCTTTATTTTTTGAATTTTAATTATAATGTGTTTTGTTGTGGACCTCTTTGAGTTCATCTTATTTGGAATTGTCTGTGCTTCTTGGGCCTGGATGTCTGTTTCCTTCCTCAGGTTAGGGAAGTTTTCAGGTATACTATTTCTTAAATGAGTTCTCTGCCTTTCTCTTATCTTCTCCTTTTGTGACTCCCTATAATATGAATGTTAGTACATTTGGTATTGTCCCAGATATCCCTTAAATAACTTCACTTTTTAAAGTTTTTTTTTCTTTTTTCTGTTAAGCTTGCATGATTTCAACTACTCTGATTTCCAGATCATTAATCTATTCTTTTCATTATCTAATCTACCTTGATTGTCAATTCCCTCTGGCATATTTTTAATTTCAGGTATTGTATTCTTCAGGTCTAATTGGTTCTTTTTTATATTTTCTAACTCTGTGTTGAAGTTCTCACTGTCTTCATCCATTCTTCTCCCAAATTTAGTAAACATCTTTATGATTATAACCTTGAACTCCTTATCAGGTAAATTACCTGTCTCCCTTTTGTTTACTTATTTTTCTGGCATTTTGCCTTGTTCCTTCATTTGGAACATATTTCTCTGTCTCCTCACTTTAGCTAATTTTCTGTCTTTATTTCTGTGTGATAGATAAGTTCATTATGTCTCTCAATCTTGGAGAAGTGGCCTCATGCAGATGTCCTGTGTGGCCCAGCATCATGCTCCCCACTGGCCACCAGAGCTAGATGCTCCAGTGGTGTTTTCTATGTGGGCTGTGTACACTCCTATTGTATCATGACTGACTACAGCTGGTGCAATGGTAGGTGAGGCAGAGCCCTGGTCCAACAGGCTGTGAAGTCCTGCTTTATGTGGTTGCAGCAAGTGCACTGGTGGGCAGGACATGCCGTTGGCAGAGCTGGCTGGGAGGCTTGGCTGTAAGTGACTCCTAAGGGTGCTTTGATGGGTGAAGTAAGTCCCTGGCTACAAGGTCTGGCAGCATGTGACAGTTGTGTATGTGTTGATGGTCCCCAGCACTAATTGGTTAGAAGGAGGATTCCAACATGGCACCTGCCAGTGCTGGTGTCAGCACAGCAGAACGGAATCACAAAAATGGTAGCAGCCAACATCCCAGTCTCTAAGGAGAGCCCCAGCTGCCTTCTGCCTCTTTGGAAGACTCTCCAAGATTGGCAAATGAGTCTGACCCAGGAACATTTCAAATGGCTGACTCTGTATAGGACTCAGAACATGTGTATTTTGTGCATGTCCTTTAAGAGCTGAGGCTTGGTGGCCCCCAGCCCTCTGATTCTCACACACAAAAGCTTCAATGGTTTTTATAGCCAGACATTTTGGGGGCTTGTGTTCTCAGGGAAGGACCTTGGAACCCCCAGTTTGGAGAGATCAATGAGGGGCTTGGCCTTTTTACTCCTCTGGGTGTTGTATTGTGTCTCTTTCTTTATATCTTCAGTTGTGGAAAATCTCTTCTGCTCATCTTCAGGTCATTTTCAGAGATAGTTGTTCAGTGAGTATTTGCAATTTTGGCATGCCCATGGGAGGAATTGAGCTCAGGATATTCCTACTCTGTCATTTTGATCCTGATCCAGTTATGATTGTTTTAAATTTAAGTAACTCTTTGGTTGGTCATTACCTCTCAAAAGGTTCTCACCACTATCTCATTGTCATTTTCCTTAATTTTACCAAGATTTTTATAAGAAATAGCAGGGCATGCCTCCAGCTCCAATACATCTCTCAAAAAACACCTGCCACCACATCTTGATTTATCTACTCTGATTCTCTTACTTATCTCTCGATCAGTTCATGGGTTGGATGGCATGGACAAAGAAGATATTTTTGACCTATTTTTCTCAACAGTCTCTCCAGGACCAAAGACTAAGCTCAATTATTTTAAATAAATTTGGAATCCTTAGACATATCTGTCAGTCTGGAGGCCATATCAGAGGTTCTGATAGATCTAGATTTTAAACATGGTAGAGGGCTACCATGTGCACTCTCTTGACTCTACTCCTCGTATGGAAATTCAGGCATTAACTTGTCTCTTTTCGGAAACACAGTGGCTTACACATTAGAGGGAGCCACTAGACCTTCAAGTGTTTAAAAAAATAGCATCAAAGGATCATTTAACTCTTAAAAAATTGTAGATGTCTTGCCAAACAATCACCATCATGGTTACTCTGGGGAGCCTCCTAGAGAGATACCTTACTCATTTATGACACCCTGAAGGCTGCCTTACAATGGAAGTGATCCCATTGGAAAAGGTGGTACAAATGTCGTTTGTACTTTACTTTAGCTGGAGTGATCAAATATACCACTTCAGCTCAAAGAAGGCATTCAGGTCAGTCTCAACTCACTAGCAACCATTGTTATGGATGACAGGCATATTATAGATAATTCCTTGTAAGTCATGGTAAAGTCTATGAAACTGATAATAGATCTTGCTCTACTTTGATTAATGCCTCAGGCAAGGAAAAGTGTCACTACAGAAATTTAGGTAGAAAGCAACTTGGTTTTCTAAGGATAAACCGAAGAATTAAAAATATATATTTTTTCAAATTTTGTGTCTGGGATCCTGGGGGGTATGGTTGAAGTGAGTACTGCATTTTGGTCTTGTATTGCTGATTGGAGACTTATTGATAGTAGTCCTAGTTAAATGTCCTATGACAAAAATTGAACAGATTTATTACCAGCCTGCCAGATTGACCAGAGTGGCTAATGAAACAGTGTACTCATGGGATAATTTTCCAGAAGCCAAGATAGAGTAGAAAGGTTGTATATTGTTGGGAAACAGTTCTCCTTATGTATCTCATGTTTCTGCACATTTTATGAGTGGTGACACTGATAGGTCTATTTCCTCAGCTAGTTTTTCAAGGATGTTTATATTATACACAGCCTTAAGAAACAGAGATAATGTCTCCAACAGAGCAAAGAATAGATTTTCTTACAGTTTTCAACGATATACATAGTGTTTCCCTCCAGAGTCAAAGGCAAGTTTGCTTACTGCTCATTGTAAAATTATTGAGTTCCCCAATCTCAGTGATTCTCTCATATAACAATCCTCATTACCTAAGTGTCACCCGGCCTTCTAAAGAAGGCTTGGTCACTCTGTAGGAATTGGGTATCAGTGAACTGAAACAAGAAAACGCTGGTACTCTGGTTATTGGTTATTCTGGGAGTAATAATGCTCATTGTCTCTAACCTAGGATCCTTATGCCTTCTGCTAACTTCCATTAACTGCAGCAAGCTAATTTCTTAAGTTGGATCCAAGAGTTTCATGTCTTCTGCAGACATCAATGAAACTGTGACAGGTTAGCATTTTAGCTTGTAGTAGAAAGAAATCTCAGATCCCTCACAGTTTTTAACATGGATTGATGCCAAACTGCAACACCACTTTTCTTCTTCCAAAATATGTTTTAATGCTATTCATTCTTTTCCTTGCTGCTTCTACTTATTCCAAACTACCATGTGATCTCTGAATTACTGAAAAATCCTTTGTTTATTTCTTCTGTTATAGCACCCCATTTATACTCAATAGAGTAATATTAAATTTTAAAGAACATAAATCAGATATGTTATTTTTCTTGTTACAGTACTTCCATTATTTTTTTTTCAAATGTAGATTATAACCTTTCCACTTGCCATGGTCTACAATATTCTGTGCCATTTGACATCTGCTAGTCTTTACAAACTTGTAACATCTTTCTATTCCCCTGTTCACTATATTCCAGCAACACAGCCTATGATAATGTCTTTGAATACACACAGGTTTCTTATCACATGAACTATTACACCTGAGAAGAAAGGTTTCTCAGTTACACTGAAGGGCTTATTCTATTGCATCATTTCGAGGGATATCACCTCCTTGGAAAGACATTAACTAAAGCATATGGCATTCTGTTCTTATATATTTATAAAATAATTTTTATCACAGTAATTTTTTAATATATCGACCTGCATATTAAAACCCTGCCCCCATAAAATACAAGCACTATGGTAACTGGGATCACTGATTATTGGAGAAATGCACACCAAAACCACAATGAGGTATCACCTCACACCTGCAGAATGGCTATCATCAAAAAGTCTAAAAGTAATAGGTGCTGGAAAGGGTGTGGAGAAAAGAGAAGTTTCCTATGCCATTGGTGGGAGTGTAAATTGGTGTAGCCACTACGGAAAATAGTATGGAGTTTCCTTAAAAATCTAAACATAGAACTTCCATATGATCCAGCAATCCCACTCCAGGACTTTAGATCTGGAAAAAACAAAAACACTAATTTGAAAAGATACATGCATCTCAATGTTCATAACAGCACTATTTACAATAGCCAAGACATGGAAGCAGCCTAAGTGTCTGTTGACAGATGAATGGATAAAGAAGATGTGATATATATATATATACATATATACACACACACAATGGAATAATACTCAGCCATAAAAAATGAAATAATATCATTTGCAGCACCATGGATGGACATAGAGATTGTCATACTAAGTGAAGTAAGTCAGACAAAGACAAATACCATATGATATCACTTATATGTGAAATCTAAAAAAAATAATGCAAATGAACTTTTTTACAAAACAGAAATAGACTCACAGACATAGAAAACAAACTTAAAATTACCCAAGGGGAAAGAGGGGGGAGGGATAAATTAGAAGCTTGGAATTAATAGATACACACTACTATACATAAAATATATAAACAACAAGGATTTACTGTATAGCACAGGAAACTATATTCAATATCTTGTAATAACCTACAATGGAAAATAATCTGAAAAAAATACACACACACATAAATATATATATAATTGAATCACTTTGCTGTACTAACACAATATTATAAAACAACACTTCAATTAAAAATAAATAAATAGCCGTTAGAGTGGACCCTAATTGCATATGACTGAGGAAATTTGGACACAAATAGAGATACCAGGGAAGCATATGCACAGAAAAAAAAACATGTGTGGGCACAGCAAGAAAGCAGTCATCTTCAATCCAAGGAGATACCTCTGAGGAGAAACCAACCCCACTGATACCTTGATCTTGGACTTCTAGCCTCCAAAACTATGAGAAAATAAATTTATGTTGTTGAAGCCACCCAGCCTGTAGAGTTTTGTCATGGCAGCCCTAGTAAAGTAATATAAGCTCTATGCTACAACATAATTAATTATCAAAATATATTTAATAAATGAATTAATGAAAAATGAAACACAATCCAATAGCATAGCATCCATTTCACAGTGCTCATGTCTTAGCTACCAAGAAATGTTCTTTTACTCTTCATCACAGCTGAATAAGAAAGTAATTCCTTTCATTAAAAAATGTTGCAGAACCAGCTTTACAAAAAAAAAAAAAAAAGGGAAGATTAAAGATGTATGCTGTGGTGCTGACAATACTAAAGGTGAAGTCTATGAGATAGCACAGCTCTTGGTAAATGATGATACTTTTTTGCCCATAAGATTTTTGAATGATGGTGTCTACAGTCAGTAATATCAGAATGTTTCCTTTTTTTCTTGAAGAATTTTACAGACATAAATCTAGATGTTATCAGAGCAAACAATATCTAGCTCAGTGAAAAGAATGCTAAAGGGTTATAAACATCTTTCTGAGAGATATTTTACTAAATGTAATATTTATAGAATATTACATTTAAGATATTATCTTTGTTTTTAGGATAAAAGTTTGTGCTGAGTGAGAGTGTGAATGTGTTCTTGTAGTTCTTGTCTTTCAAGGCTCTTTCCATTTCCTTATACTTACAATTATCCAATACTCTTTTTTTTTTTTTTTTTTTTTGCGGTATGCGGGCCTCTCCCGCATGTGGCCTTTCCCATTGCGGAGCACAGGCTCTGGACGTGCAAGCTCAGTGGCCATGGCTCATGGGCCTAGCCGTTCTGCAGCATGTAGGATCTTCCCGGACTGGTGCACGAACCCGTGTCTCCTGCATCGGCAGGCGGACTCTCAACCACTGAGCGTCCAGGGAAGCCCTATCCAGTACTCTTTTATCACTCTTTTCCTTGGTTAAATCTGCCTTCAGGAAATAATTAAATATCAGATATTTATTCTTAATATGAGTTACTATTTAACTACTCCTGGGGAAGTTTATATGTTAGGCCATATCTTTAGTTACAAAATGGAAAAGTCTTGTTAAAATGAACTGACACATCATATTTTGGAGTTGGGATGTCTTTCTTAAGGATTCTGAAGATGTATAAGTTCACCTTTGACACTCTAAATGCAAGGCTTAAATACTATGGTCTCTACTGACAAACAAAGGTCCTGCCAGGTTACACAGCATATCTTTCAAGCAGACTCAGTATTTCTGTCATGCCAACAGTTTACCCTTGAGATTTTGTGTCACTCTTCACCCATGGTCCATAACTGATTAGATCAGACATGGACAACTTATTAAAAGATAACTTGCATTGCCTGATATCGTTACAAATGTCAATATTTTCTAATAGGTAAACAATTTACTGGGTTACAATTGGCAAAATCAAGAATTTTCTCTCTTAGAGACTTTGTATAGAAGATATGGATGAAGGGTAGATGGGCAGACAATGAGGAAGAGAGTGACATATACTGCAGAGTAGTTAAGAAGAGACATTAATTGATTTCATTCAACAGACACTTCTTGAGAATATGTAGGGAGCAGTGCTAGTGAGTAGACACCAAGAAGAAAAGTCAGTTAACACAAATGTTAAGTAGGAGAAGCCATGAGGCAATAAAAAGCAGAAATAATCAGAATGTAAGAGTTATATTTTGCTTAGAAATGAAAGTATTTGACATTATACAAAAGTAAGGAGAGTTCAGTATTAAAATTCCAAGTATACCTCAGCTAGCTTCAATATTTAGAAACCCACCAACAATCTTATTTCATGTAGGTGCTATTCCCTGCACAACTCAACACTCCTCAGATAATTTTTAATGAAATTCCAGATATTAAATTATTTCATGTGAATATTTTAATATCCATCTTTAAATAATTGGGCTCAAAACTCAATAATATTTTTTCTCAATAACATTATTTTGCTTAAAATATTTAACAATAACTTCTCAATAATGCTTAAGTATCCAGTCAAATTTTATATAACTCTGATTGTCTACTGTGCTGGTTCTCAAATTATTTGGTATCAGGAAATTTGTACACTTTTAATTATTATTGAAGTTTCCAAACATCTTTTGCCTTATCAGCTTATTGTTATTGATATTTATTTTATCATAAATTAAAACTAAGAAATTAATTTTGTTATTTATTCATTAATTTAAAAACAACAGTAAAAATCAAGTCCATTTTAATACAAATTTCACATCTTTAATGAAAAAATAACTATATTTCCCCCTTAAAAGTGAGAAGAGTAGCAGTCCTTTACGTTTGCTTATCTCTTCAATATTTTGCACGATAAAATACTGCTAGTTTCTTACATCTTACGTTGCATTCAATATGTCTCTATCTGTTGTTTAATGAAAGTATGTGAAGAAATACCTTCCCCTCACACACACAAATGTAGTTGGAAAAGAAATACTTGGAATAGCATTCTTAGATAATCTTGCATATTCATCTTTGACAGTATATCAAAATGCAACAAGCGAAAAAAAATTTTCCCCCAACTTTATTGAGAAATAATTGACAGAAAATACATATTTAAAGTGTACAATGTGATGATTTGATGATATATACATACAGTAAGGAATGATTAACAAGATCCAAATTATTACCACATCTGTCATTTCACATAGTTAACTCTTTATTTTTTTTGTGTGGTGAGATCACTTGAGATCCATTCTCAGCAACTTTCAAGTATTCAATGTCATGTTGTTAACTATTGCCACCATACTGCATATTAGATCCTCAGAACTTATTCTTCTTACAACTGAAAGTTTGTACATTTCAATCTACATCTCCCCATTTCCCCCTCCCTCCAAGCCCTGACAACCATCATTCTAATTTCTCTGTTTTTGTGAAATTGTTTTTTTTTTTTAAAGATTTTACATATAAGCAATACCATGTAGTATTTGTCTTTCTCATATGTTGAAATCCTAACTTACAATAACTCAGAATGTCACTTATTTGGAGATGGGGCTTTAAAGACGTAGTTAAAGTAAAATAAAGTCATTGGCCTGGGCACTAATTCAGTATGGCCACCTCTAGGACTGTGATGAAATATATTTCTGTTGTTTAAGCCATCAGAATATGGTACTTTGTTAGGGCAGTCCTAGAAAACTAATATACTCTTCGTCTCTCTTTTCCTCTCTTAGTTCTTCCTTGTCATGTTTACTAAAAAAAGTTTAATTATTAGTACTGTAGTGGACTGTGATGATTGCTTCCTTGTGATATCATATAACTTACGTCTCTGGTTCTCTGTACTTATGTAAATTAATGGTTCCTTCTCTAGGAAATTTCATGCTCATTTTTTTCAATATTAACTCATAAATTATGTTATGTGTTTTCAGGAGGATTCACATAATATCTGTGACCATCTGTCTTTTCATGATCTTAGCAGTCATTTAGGATTATCATGTTTAGACATTAATTTATTTTAAAAAAAAATTGTAAACCATCCAAATGCAGACATGCCTGAGTTGTGGGGGGAGCTTAATATAAGGCATATTAAAGTGTTTGGCATTTAACATTCAATATAATACTTCAAAGTAGTTATTGTTAGAATCCACATTTTATAAAGAAAATTGAATTTAAAGGAGGTTAAGTGGTTTATCTAAAATTACAAGTCTAATAAGAATTAGAACTGAGACTTGAACCCATGTATTTGTGTTCTTTCCACTCCAGCACTGGCTTCTTGGAAGTCAGAAAAATAAAAACAGTGTGTTAGATGATGAAAGTATATCACAAAATTGAAATATCACTAATAAAATGATGTATCGTTATGAAGAAGGATTATAAGGGAAAATGAAAGCAGGTTGATTTTATTGTGATTATGAGTAAAATTTTCCTAAAATTCCTAGTAATAATATTATACTGCTTAAAAAATAATAGAAATAATAGAAAGATCTTGTTCTTTAAAAATACATCAAAGTTCTTTTGGATATAGAATATTATGGAACATTGGTAAAGTGGACAAATCATTCAGAGATAAAGTAGCCCTTTCTGAAGAAAGATGGATCCTACAGGATTTCACCATTTGGTTATCTTGTTCATAGTGGAAAACTGTAGTTTGGCTAATAGGCTCCTCCATCTATAACTGATCATAGTAAAAATACATGAGGCCAATTGCTAGTACAAGCTATCAGTTATTTTTAAAAAGGCAACTCTATGTTTTAGACACCATACACAAGCAAACTCATATATATGTAAATAATTTCATATAAAGCTCCCAACAATATAGACATATAAGTACTCTCATGTTTATTTTACAAAGAAAGACAATAAAGTGAGAAACACTTAAGGTCACTCAGCTAGTATGTGATAGAACCAAGAATGGCAGAAATTAAACAGTCTTTCATTCAATTAAAAAATATGAGAGCTATAACACAAATGGTGTAGTGCGTGTTTTGAAATCTGACATTTTTGCCTGTCATTCTGCATGCATTCTGTTGTCTCATTGTGGTTTTGATTTGCATTTCCCTGATGATTAGCAATGCTGAGCATCTTTTCATGTGCCTGTTGGCCATCTGCATTTCTCTCATACTATTTTAAAATGTTATATTTAGAACTGTCAGTTGCTTGAAAAAAAATGAGATATTAAATTATTTGGATTATTGTTCCAGCTTAGTTATATGAACAGTGTACGCACCATATATTATGTTTTATTGAAAACATTTGATTAAAAACCTTTATCATATTTGGAGAGAGGAATTAATTCCATTAAGCATTAGCTTTATAGAGATAATTTTCTCTTTTATATAGCTACCAATAATTACATTTCATATTGTGATCCATTCATTTTAATCAACCTAACAAATTTATACCTTTATTGGGAATTTCCCTAAGATGGAGTTTAACTGTCAGTAGGGGATCTATAAAAGCATAATGCAATGTGCTGTGAAGATCTTTTGTTCTATAACTGTTTATTTCTATAAAATCCTTTTAGATTTAGTACTTACAATGAATGCAGAACTGAAACAAAGAAAGATGAGAACTTGTAGACTACTTGAATCAAATAATCAAAATTGTTCCTATGGAGAGAAAAATCGGTAAAGGACATAAGAGTTTATGTAACCCCAAGCCACATATTTAAGGATAGTTTGGTGTGCTTTAGTAACATACCAAGAACATAAACATGAAGACTATTTTGAAAAGTAAATGACCCATAACCACCATCTAATTCATGCCTTTTCTCTTAAATATATAATATATGAAATAGTTATAGGTTTAGATTATCAATCTATCTATCCATCTATCTATCTGTCATCATCTATCTACCTAACATCTATCTATCTACTATCTGTCAAATAGTATCTATCTGCATTTGGTTAAGAAACAGAATTTACTAGACTGTTTTGAAAAGAAAGAAATTTACCAGTTTATCACACAGATAGTTACAGACTTCAACAACATTTAGAAGGGCCGAGGGAAAGAAATTCAGACTGTTTTCAGGAAATATGAAAGCGTGGGGACCCAGGGATTGAGCGAAGCAGCCACCAATCATCCCAGCTGCCTCTGGGAACTAAAACGAATCATTTTCAAGAGCATACCTAGAGCTTCTGGCAGTACCATTGCCAGGTAAAACACAGTATGTCTTGTTAAACTTGAATTTCAGATTTACAACATTTTTCTTAGAATAACTATGTCCCAAATACTGCATAGAACATATCTATGCTAGAAATTATTTATTTCTCTGCTATTCAGGTTTAACTGAATGCCCTGTGTTTTAATTTGCTAAATATTGCAATTCTAGCTGGAAGCTACCATGGTGATCCTTGCAGGCTGAAGCTCTGCAGTGTGTAATCCACTAAAGGACATCTGGGAACCAGAGGAAGTCACCTCTAGTGATCTCAGCTGGCTGCCCACAGCAACTAAGAGAGAACAATAGTTTCTCCTATTCTTTTTTGGGAAAAGAGCTTTAGGTTTCTCTCCAGGGAAGAATGTGAATGGAGATGATGTGGCACTGACAATAATCAATCTGCTATGCGAGTTTACTTAGAGTAGTCATAGTTCAAACACAAATATTTATTATGATATTTTACTGCATAGATAGTTTGTATTTGGTACTTAAATATTATCACTTTTATGAATGCATATTATTCCATTAACCTAAGTTTTAATATATATATTTTCTACCTCTTCTCCTATTATTGGATACCTAGGTTTCTTAAAAAAGTATGCCAAATAAAATGAATGGAATTAAACATTAAGGAAGTAGAAGGAAAGTATTATTAAAGATGATTTTCCAAGTAAAATAAAATGTAAGATAGCCATAGCAAATAGAAAAATAAAAGCACAAAAAAGATGGGAGTATGAAAACTTTAATTTCAGTATTTACTGAAATTAAAGTTCTCACTGTAGAAGAAAATATAAATACATTTGCATATGTCCTAATTTCCTTTAAAGGAAGAGATGGATGGGGATATTGTAAAGTAACTTTCATTTAACTAACAATCAATGTCATTTACATGAAGCTCTGTACAGAATAAACATAGCACTTCTCATATGATTTTAGTTCTAGAGCACTTTTTCATACATACCATTTATCCATGAAGATCGAGTATGGCCTTTTACAATCACATTTGGAAAATGAGTAGTTGAGAAATCAAGCCTACTCTATAAAAAATACTGTTGCAGGACCCATTTGTCAACCACAATATATGATTCTTTTGTATCGATCTGTCACCATAACCTTCTTAGTGGGCTTGCAACTTCACTCATTTATCTTTATCTGCTATGAAATTTTCATGTTTTATTAGTTCTATAGCACAATAAAACAAACGGATACCTTATGGTTTCCAATTGAAAATGAATGGAGAGCATTTTTCTTTTCACTGAACCAGTTGAACTACAAGCATATGATTACTTTTCTTTGTGTCTACACATTTTTAATAGGAAAAAAAACCCGCTAAAGTCAGTTTGGTTACTATTCAAGAAAAACTGCACTACGTTGCTAAGGTATATTCTTCTTAGAGTCATACTACTCCAATGAACACTTGGAATGAGCATTGAAATCTCTAGGAAATCTGTATTGTTAGCCATGTGGTTGGAGATGAAAGGTAGCAGTAAGTTTGTGTAGGACCAGGTATCATAAGACTTCCTGAGAATTGAAGTCAATCCAATTCCTTTTCCTAGTTTAAACATTTTTCCTTTCCTTTTCCAAATAACTGATTTTCATTTACTAATTTGGGATTTAAAATCCCATTTAGTGTTTAATAAATCATTTTTGAATGAACAAATGATAAAACATTTTAAGACAATAGAACACCTAAATGAGAGTATTTTGATTAATGTAATTTCATATATAAATTTGTATTATTTATTGTAATAAATATTTATAAAAGACATACATTTTATTATACTTACTTCTCCCTCATAAATAATAATTATGCAGATCTGATTATCAATTTCTTATAAGCTCAATGGTCATTTGTTCACTAATTATTGTTTTGATCTTCCAGTTTCTTTACATTAATTGATTTACACTTCTGGTAAATGTTTATCTTAACTTTATGGTTCTTTAGTTTAATAAAATGTCCATTGTTCCAGAGAATAACTTTTTTGGTGATTTTTATTCTTTATCCTCCACATCCTTGTTTACATGAGTCAGCAATATCCTTATTTTGTTTATAACTTACACATTCATCATTGTCTCTCAAACCATAAAGATCTGGATCATGGTTTTGGTCATAACACTAAATATTGGGTAAAATGGATAATAATTTTAGAATATTAACATTACATTTCTGTTCAAATTTTATAGTTTAATCCCCATGTTAAGAAACAAGACTTGATATCTCAAAGCAATTTTTTCTAGAAAAAGTACATGTTTCAATTATAATAACTAGGCAATCATGCTATATTTTCTGGGTAGTAGAAAACATGCAAAAATTATTCAGGCACAGAGATGGAAAAGTTTACTTCCTCTCACCTAGGGAACATATGAATTTAAAAAAAGTAGGAAGAAAGAAAAAAATTATGGTTACCATTAAGAATTTTAGTGGATTGAAAGCGGTTGGATGAAACAACTAAGCAGAATCACCTAATACTACAAGTAAGAGATTCAGGAGAATAAAACTGGCAACTTGGTGTTATAGAAAAAGATCCCTAGATAACACTCTTAACCCTCTCACACTTCCTTGTATCATAGAAGTTATTCAGGAATTTGCCAATTAAAGAGACAATCAGCTATCCTGGTATAGTGGCTAAAGAGACCTTCAAAGAAGAAGAAGAATGCTATTAGAGTTGCTGGAAAATTGGATTGATGAACTAGGAAAACAACTTGACATGTAGGGTTATCTACAGGACCTGTGTGGGTCATGGTCAGATGAATCCAGCAACAAGGTCTCTGTGAATAATTCTTTTTTAAATTAATTTTTATTGTATAGTTGCTTTACAATATTGTATTAGTTTCTACTGTACAGCAAAGTGAATCAGCTATATGTATACATATATCCCCCATTTTTTGGATTTCCTTCCCAGTTAGGTCATCACACTGAATTAAGTAGAGTTTCCTGTGCTATACAGTATGTTCTCATTAGTTATCTATGTTATACATGGTATTGATATCAATAGTGTATATGTGTCAATCTCAATCTCCCAATTCCTCCCACCCTCACCTTTTCCCCTTGGAATCCATACATTTGTTCTTCACGTCTGTGTCTCTATTTCTCCTTTGCAAATAAGATCATCTATACTATTCTTCTAGATTCCACATATATGCATTAATATGAGATGTCTGTTTTTCTCTTTCTGACTTACTTCACTCTGTATGACACTCTCTAGGTCCATGCTCATCTCTACAAATGACCCAATTTCGTTACTTTTTATGGCTGAGTAATACTCCATTATATATATGTACCAAATCTTCTTTATCCATTCCTCTGTTGATGGACAGTTAGGTTGCTTCCACATCCTAGCTATTGTAAATAGTACTGCAGTGAACATTGTCATACATGTGCCTTTTTGAATTATGGTGTTTTCTGGGTATATGCCCAGTAGTGGGATTGCTGGGTCATATGGTAGTTCTATTTTTAGTTTCTTAAGGCACCTTCATACTGCCTCCAAAGTGGATGTATCAATTTGCATTCCCACCAACAGTGTTAAAGAGTCCCATTTTCTCCACATCCTGTCCAGCATTTATTGTTGTAGATTTTTGGATGATGGCCATTCTGACCAGTGGGAGGTGATACTTCATTGTAGTTTCACTTGCATTTCTCTAATAATTAGTGATGTTGAGTATCTTTTCATGTGTTTGTTGGTCATCTGTATGTCTTCTTTGGAGAAATGGCTATTTAAATCTTTTGTCCATTTTTGGATTGGGTTATTTGTTTTTTTGATAGTGAAGTGCATGAGTTGCTTGTATATTTTGGTGATTAATCCTTTCTCAATTGCTTTGTTTGCAACAATTTTTTCCCATTCTGAGAGTTGCCTTTTGTCTTGTTTATGGTTTCCTTTGTTGCACAAAAGATTTTAAGTTTCATTAGGTCCCATTTGTTTTTATTTTCATTACTCTAGGAGGTGAGTCAAAAAAGATCTTGCTGTTATTTATGTCAAAGAGTGTTCAGCCTATGTTTTCCTCTAAGAGTTTTATAGCCTCTGGTCTTACATTTAGGTCTTTAATCCATTTTGAGTTTATTTTTATGTATGGTGTTAGGGAGTGTTCCAATTTCACTCATTTACATGTAGCTGTCCAGTTTTCCCAGCACCACTTACTGAAGATGCTGTCTTTTGTTCATTGTATATTTTCCCTCCTTTGTCATAGATTAGGTGACCATAGGTGCATAGGTTTATCTCTGGGCTTTCTATCCTCTCCTCCTGATCTATATTTTTGTTTTTGTGTCAGTGCCATACTGTCTTGATTACTGTTGCTTTGTAGTATAGTCTGAAATCAGGAAGCCTAATTCCTCTGGCTCTGTTTTTCTTTCTCAAGATTGCTTTTGTGTTTCCATACAAATTGTGAAATTTTCTGTTCTAGTTCTGTGAAAAATGCCATTGTTAATTTGATAGGGATTGCATTGAATCTGTAGATTGCTTTGGGTAGTATAGTCATTTTCACAATATTGATTCTTCCAATCCAAGAACATAGTATATCTCCAACTGTTTGTGTCATCTTTGATTTATTTTATCAGTATCTTATAATTTTCTGTGTACAGGTCTTTTGCCTCCTTAGGTAGGTTTATTCTTAGGTATCTTATTCTTTTTGTTGCAGTGGTAAATGGAATTGTTTCCTTAATTTCTCTTTCTGATCTTTTGTTGTTAATGTACAGGAATGCAAGAGATTTCTGTGTATTAATTTTGTATCCTGAGACTATAACAAATTCATTGATTAACTCTAGTAGTTTTCTGGTGGCATCTTTAGGATTTTCTATGTATCACATCATCTGCAAAGTATCATGTCATCTGAAAAGACTGACAGTTTTACTTCTTCTTTTCCAATTTGGATTCTATTTTTTTTTTCTCTGATTGCCATGGATAGGACCTCCTAAATTATATTGAATAATAGTGGCAAGAGTGGCAAGGCAAGAGATGCCTTGTTCCTGATCTTAGAGACAATGTTTTCAGTTTTTCACTATTGAGAATAATGTTTGCCGTCAGTTTTTCATATATGGTCTTTATTATGTTGAGTTAAGTTCCCTCTATGCCCACTTTCTGGAGAGTTTTTGTCATAAATGAGTATTGAATTTTGTCAAAAGTTTTTCTGCATCTATTGAGATGATCATATGGTTTTTATTCTTCAATTTGTTAATATGGTGCATTGCATTGATTGATTTGCATATATTGAAGAATCTTGCATCCCTGGGATAAATCCAGCTTGGTCGTGGTGTATGATCCTTTTAATGTGTTGTTGGATTCAGTTTGCTAGTATTTTGTTGAAGATTTTTGTATCTATATTCGTCAGTGATATTGGCCTTTAATTTTCTTTTTTTTGTGATATCTTTGTCTGGTTTTGGTATCAGGGTGACATTAGCCTCATACAATGAGCTTGGGAGTGTTCCTCTCTGCAACTCTTGGAAGAGTTTGAGAAATATATGTGTTAGCTCTTCTCTAAATGTTTGATAGAATTCCCTGTGAAGCCAAGTGGTCCTGTTGCCTGTTGTTTCTTAGAAGATTTTTTTTACTGTTGTTTTTTAGAAGATTTTTAATCACAGTTTCAATTTCATTACTTGTGATTGGTCTGTTCCTTTTTTTCTTTTGCTTTCTGGTTCAGTCTTGGAAAGTTTTACTTTTCAAAGAATTTGTCCATTTCTCACAGGTTGTCCATTTTATTGGCATATAGTTCCTTGTAGTAGTCTTTTATGATCCTTTGTATTTCTGTGGTGTTAGTTGTAACTTCTCCTTTTTCATTTCTAATTTTATTGATTTGAGTCCTCTCCCTTTTTTCCTTGATGAGTCTGGCTAAAGGTTTGTCAATTTTGTTTATCTTCTCAAGAACCAGCTTTCAGTTTTATTGATCTTTGCTATTGTTTCCTTCATTTCTATTTCATTAATTTCTGTTCTGATCTTTAGGATTTCTTTCCTTATAAGTTTTCAACTATGCTGTCTCTTGTAGACAGCATATATACAGTTCTTGTTTTTGTATCCATTCAGCTAGTCTGTGTCATTTGGTTAGAGCACTTGATCCAGTTACATTTAAGGTAATTACCGATTTGTATGTTTCTGTTACCATTTTCTTAATTCTTTTGGGTTTGTTCTTGCACCTCTTTTTCTTCTCTTGTATTTCCTGCCTAGAGAAATTCCTTTAGCATTTGTTGTAAAGCTGGTTTGGTGGTGCAGAATTCTCCTAGCTTTTGCTTGTCTGTAAAGCTTTTGATTTCTCTGTTAAATCTGAATGAGGTTCTTGCTGGGTAGAGTAATCTTGGTTGTAGTTTTTTCCCTTTCATCATTTTAAATATGTCCTGTCACTTCCTTTTGGCTTGCAAAATTTCTGCTGAAAAATCAGCTGATAACCATATGGGGATTCCCTTGTATGTTAATTGTTGACTTTCCCTTGCTGCTTTTATTATTATTTTTTGTATTTAATTTTTGTTATCTTGATTAATATGTGTCTCAGCTTGGTCTCCTTGGATTTATCCTGTATGGGGCTCTCTGCACTTCCTAGACTTGATTGACCATTTCCTTTCCCATGTTAGGGAAGTATTCAACTATAATCTCTTTAAATATTTTCTCAGTCCCTATCCCTTTCTCTTCTTCTTCTGAGACCACTATAAATCAAATGTTGGTGCATTTAATGTTGCCCCAGAAGTCTCTGAGACTGTCCTTATTTCTTTACATTCTTTTTTTTCCTTATTCTGCTTCCTGGCAGTTATTTCCACCTTTCTATCTTCCAGTTCACTTATCCATTCTTATGACTCAGTTATTCTGCTATTGATTCCTTCTAGTGTATTTTTTCATTTCAGTTATTGTGTTGTTCATCACTGATTGTTCATTCTTCTATGTCCTTGTTAAACATTTCTTGTATCTTCTCGATGCATGCCCCCATTCTATTTCTAAGATCTTGGATCATCTTTACTATCATTACTCTGAATTATTTTTCAGGTAGCTTGCTTATTTCCTATGTATTTATTTGGTCTTGTGGAATTTTACCTTGCTTCTTCATCTGCAACATATTTCTCTGTCATCTCTTTTTGTCTAATCTATTGTGTTTATGGTCTACTTTCCTCAGGCTGCAGGGTCATAGTTCCTCTTCCTTCAGTTGTCTCTCCCTGGTGAATGAGTTTGGTCGAGGGGCTTGTGTAGGCTTCCTGGTGGGAGACACTGGTGCCTGCACTTTGGTGGGTGGAGCTGAGTCTTTTCCCTCTGAAGGGCAGGGTCCCATCAAGTGTGGTTTGGGGTGTCTGTGAGCTTAGTATGATTTTAGATAGCCTGTCTGCTGATGTGAGGGGCTGTTTTTCTGTCTTGCTGGTTGTTTGGCATGAGGTTTCCAGCACTGGAGCCTGAAGGCAGCTGTGTTGGGTCAGGTCTTGTTGTTGAAATAGATACCTCTGGGAGAGTGCACAGCAATTAATATTCCCTGGGCCTGGGAATTCTCTGGATGTCCAGCATCCTGGACTCTGTGCTCCCACCCCAGAGACCCAGGCCAGATTCCTGGATGGAGAACCAAGAGCCTGCAAGCCACACAGTGCAGCCAGAGAAAAAAGAAAGAAAAGGAGAAAAAGAGAAAAAAGAAAATAGACAAACAAAACCCAAGACAAATAGCAAAAAGAAAAAAAAAACAAGCAAACAGCAGCAACAAAGACACACACAGACACACACACACACACACACATACACACACACACACACACACACACACTGAGAGAGAAAAGAAAAACAGAAAAAGAAATAAAATTTAAAAATTTAAAAGTATAAAAAAACAAGAGAACAAACAAAGAATCCAAAAATGAGAAGAGTTAATAAGGACTAAACTAACAAAAACAAAGACCAAAAAATAAAACAAAAACAGAAAACAAACAAAAAATATGAAAACAAAATATATACATAAAAACAATAGAAAATTAAAGAAAAAAATAAAATAAAAACCGAAAAAAATCACAAAACTACAAAAAAGTAAATTAAAAATAGAAAAAAATTAAAATAATAAAAGATAAAATAATAATAAAACCAACAACACCAGCAACTGAACAAAATGGAACAAACAACAAAAGAACAATAGTAATAAGGATATTTTCTTAGGGCCTCTTCTGTCAGTGTCCTTGCTCCCACAGTGAGCCAGAGCCAATCCCTGCCTCCCAAGGAAGTCTTTCAGTACTTTTAGGTAGGTCTCTGGACCTGCTGTTGGCACTGTGGGGTAAGCTCAGACTCTGACCTGGCCCAACTCCTGTGTGTACTTGCCTCCAAAGTCCACTGCTGTGAAGGCTAGACCAGCCTCAATTGTGGGAACACTTGTTGTTTATTCAGGTATTCCACAGATGCAGGATATACCGAGATGACCTTGGGAATTTAATCCATGGCTTGTGCAGATGCCCAGAAAGATTTCTGTTCCTCTTCCTTAGTTGCACCACCCCTTTCATTCAGCTTTGGTTTTGACCCCATCTCTGCATGTCCACCACCCTCAGGCATCTGTTCATTGCTCAGGTGAGAGGGAGCAAAACAGCAGCTGCTTGGGGCACACTAACTCACTCAGGCTTGGGAGGGCTATGGCAGCCACAATTGAGGTGTGCATGAGTTGCCTGCAGCTGCAGGGACTGGGAAGCAGTTGCAACAGACTATGGCATGCTCCCTCTGAATGGAATCTCTCGCAGTGCCTGTGGAGGCTGAAGAAACCTTCAGGTAGGGAAAGGGGTTGTAATGGCACAGCTGATTCCCAAAAAGGGTTGTGGATGGTTGGTGCTCAGGGCCCTGGAGCCCACGCAGGTGGAGAAGACCTCTCCTGAGGGGCAGGCAGGTCCACTCAGATGGGAGCCCCTCTCAGTGCCCACGGAAGCTGAAGAAGTGAGTGGGTGGGGAAAAGGGTTGTAATAGCGACTCTGCCCCTTGAGCACCACTCAACAATGATGCCTTGCTTCTATGGTGTGCTGGACCTTTTCTGCAGACTTTCCCAGTTGTAGAGCTCCTTACTCCTGTCCCTTCAGGCTGTCTTTTCACAGTCAAAAGCTGTCCCTTCCCTGGGTTCACACTCCAAACCCCACTTTCTAGCATCCAGTCCCCCTTCAGAACATGAGACTCACGACTCAGGCTGGAATGCAGAGCCGCAGTGTACACCATGCGTGCAGTTCTTACTTTGTCCTGTCTTCTACAGACCATTCGCTGCATTCTACTTTGATCCCTGAAAGTCCTTTTCTGTCCCAGCTGTGTTTCCCATTGTGAGGGAGTTTTCCTGAGTGCAGAGACCTCCCTTCACCTTCAGCTCCCACCAGCATTGCTCACATCTTTTTTGATTCCTCTTTTCTTTTTTTCTTCTTTCTTTCATCCTACCTGGTTGCAAGGGGATTTTTCTTGTCCTTTTAAGTGTCTGAAATCTTCTGCTAATGTTCAGCAGGTGCTCTATAAGAATTGTACCATTTGTAGATGTATTCTTGATGTACTTGTGAGGGGCAACAAATTCTATGTCCTCCTATTCTGCTATCTTGACTCCTCCACCTCTATGACTTTTTTAAGGGAAGAGAACAAGACAGAAATTTACTGGTCACAAATTTCTACAATAGGTGATATCAAGGCAACTGGTGATTAAAAGTCAAAGTGATATTGCTATCAAAATCAGAGGATCCCTATTCCAATGATTTAATTTAAGCCCCTCACAACTCCAATATACAAAGAACTCAATGCACATAAAAGTAGCTTTAAATATAGAAAGTCTAAAAGTCTGAGCATTTATCCAGTCAAGAACAATCATCCAAGGAGACGATTTGAACTGATAAATATATATTTCTTTAAAATGTGTTTTATATTTTCTTTCAGTTTTATTGAGATGTAATTGACATGGCACTATTTAAGCTGTACAGCATAATGATATGACTCACATACATCATGAAATGATTATCACAAAAAGTTTAGTGAAAATGCATCATCTCATACAGATACAAAGTTAAAGAAAGAAAATATTTTCCTTGTGATAAGAACTCTTAGGATTTACTCTTTTAACAATGTCCATATGTAACATAGCAGTGTTAATTATATTGATCATGTTGTACTTTGTATCCCTAGTGCTTATTATCTTATAACTGGGAATTTGTACCTTTTGACTACCTTCATCTAATTCTGTGTCTCACCCTCATCGCTTCGGATAATCACAAACTAGATCTCTTTTCTATGTGTTTGTTTGTTTGTTTTTGAAGTATAATTGACCTACTACACTATGTTAAGTCCTGTTACACAGCATGGTGATTCCATATTTTTATACCTTTCAAAAAGTTCACCACAGTAAGTCTAGTTATTATATGTCACTATACAATATATTACATAGTTATTGACTATATTCCCCACACTGTACACTATACATTTCATACCCATGACTCATTTATTTTGCAACTGGAAGTGTGTATCTCTTAATCTCTCTCATTTATTTCTTTCCTTCTCACAACCCCCTCTCTCTGGCAATCACCTGTTTGTTTTCTGTATCTATAACTCTTTTTCTGTTTTGTTATGTTTATTCATCTGTTTTGTTTTTTAGATTTCACATACACTTGACAGCATGCAGTATTTTTATTTCTGTGTCTGCCTTATTTCACTTAGCATAATATGATCTATGTCCACCCATGTTGTCACAAATAGCAAGATATCATTCTTTTTTATGGCTGAGTAATATTCCATTATCTATATCTATATCTAATCTCACATCTTCTTTGTCCATTCATCTATTGATGGGTACTTAGGCTGCTTCCATATCTTGGTTATTGTAAATAATGCTGAAATGAACATAGCAGTGAACATATCTTTTCTAGTCAATGTTTTTGTTTTCTTCATATATATACCTAGGAGTAGGATTGCTGGATCATATGGAGTTCTATTTTCAATTTTTGAGGAATCTCCAAGTTGTCTGAGTTCTTTGCATAATTTGAATATCAACCCATTATCATGTATATTGTTAACAAATATCTTCTCCCTTTTAGGAGGTGGATTTTTCATCTTGTAGATAGTTTCCTTCACTGTGCAAAATCTTTTTAGTCTGATGTAGTCCCATTTATTTTTGCTTTGAGTTCCCTTGCCTGAGGAGATTATCCAAAAAAATATTTTTAAGATTGATGTCAAAATCTTACTGCCTATGTTTTCTTCTAGAAGCTTTGTGGTTTCAGGTCTCACATTTAAGTCTTTAATCCATTTTGAACTTATTTTTGTGTATGGTGTGAAAGAGTAGTCCAGTATGATTCTTTTGCATGGAGCTCAGTTTTCCCAACACCATTTATTGAAGAGACTGTTTTTCCCCATTGTATATTCTTATATACTTTGTCATAAATTAACTGCCTATGTAAGTGGCAGTTCATTTTTGGGCTCTCTATTCTGTTCCATTGAAATATGTGTCTGTTTTTGTGTTAGTACCATACTGTTTTGATGACTGTAGCTTTGTAGTAAACTGTGAAATTAGGGAGAGTGATACCTCCTGCTTTGTTTTTGTTTCTCAAGATTGTTTTGGCTATTTGGGGTCTTTTGTGTTTCCATTCAAATTTTAGAATTACTAGTTCTAGTTCTGTGAAAAAAGCCATTGGAATTTTTATAGGGATTGCATTAAATCCATAGATTGCCTTGGGTAGTATGGTCATTTTAACAATAGTAATTCTTCCAACCCATGAACACACTTTATCTTTCCAACGATTTGTATCACCTTCAATTTCTTTCATCAGTGACTTAAAGTTTTTGGAGTAATGATCTTCTACATCCTTAGGTAGGTTTATTCCTAGGTATTTTCTTTTTGATGTGATTCTAAATAAGATTATCTTAATTTCTTTTTCTGATAATTAGTTGTTAGTGTATAGAAATGCAACAGATTTCTGTATATTAATTTTGTATCCTACAACTTTACCAAACTCATCGTGAATTCTGGTAGTTTTTTGGTGGTGTCTTTAGGATTTTCTATGTATACTATCATATCATATTGCATTTAAACAGTGACATTTTTACTTCTTTTTTTCCAATTTGTATTCCTTTATTTCTTTTTCTTGTCTTATTGGCTAGGACTTCCAAAACAATGTCAAATAAAAGTGGCAAAAGTAGGCATCCTTAAAAGAAATGCTTTCAGCTTTTCACCATTGAGTATGATGTTGGCTGTGGGCTCCTCACAAATGGCCTTTATTATGTTTAGATATATTCCCACTATACTCACCTTGCTGAAAGTTTAATTGATAAATGGATATTGAATTTTGTCGAAATAGTTTTTTCTGTATCTATTGAGATGATCATATAATTTTTATTTTTCAATTTGTTAATGTGGTCTATCACACTGATTTGTGAATATTGAATCATCCTTGCACCCCTGCAATAAATCTCACTTGACCATGGTGTATGATTCTTTCAATGTATTGTTGAATTCCATTTGCTGATATTTTGTTCAGGATTTTTGCATTTATGTGCGTCAATGATATTGGCTGTAATTTTCATTTTTTGTAGTCTGATTTTCATATTAGAGTGATGCCAGCCTTTTAGAATGAGTTTGGAAGTTCCTCCCTCCACAATTTTTTGGAATAGTTTGAGAAGAATAGATTTTAACTCTACTCTTAATGTTTGGTAGAATTCAGCTGTGAAGCCATCTGGTCCTGGAATTTTGTTTCTAGGGAGGTGTTTTATTACTAATTCAACTTAATTATTTGTACTTGGTCCATTCATATTTTCTATTTCTTCCTTGTTCAGTCTTGGGATATTGTATATTTCTAGGAATTTTTCCATTTCTTCCAAGTTGTTCATTTTATTGGCATAAAATTGTTTGTAGTAATATTTATAATCCTTTGTAGTTCTGTAGTGTCAGTTGTAACTTTTCCTCTTTCTTTTCTGATTTTATTGATTTTGGCCCCCTCTCTTTTTTCCTGATGAGTCTGCCTAAATTTTTATCAATTTTGTTAATCTTTTTAAAGAACCAGCATTAACTTCATTGATCTTTTCTATTGTCTTTTTTTTCCAGTCTCTATGTCATTTATGTATCATTTGATCTTTATGATTTCTTTCCTTCTAATTTTGGATTTTGTTTGTTCTTTGTCTAGCTATTTTAGGTGTAAGGTTAGGTTATTCATTTGAGTTTTTTCTTGTTTCCTGAGGTAGGTTTGTATCACTATAAACTTCCCTCTTAGAACTCTTTTTGCTGCAACCCATAGGTGGCAGGTTTTGTTTGCTGATCAGATTAATGAAAATAAACTCTTCCTCTGGGACAAAGGTTGGACAGGCTTAATTTGCAACCCATTATAAATACTGGGGTTTCCTAAATTTGGGGTTCTCTAGCTTTATGCACTTGTATTCTGTGCACAGCCCATATCCAGACTGCTATGCATTATCCCTATGGGACTTGAGTTACAAGAAAGACCAGTGACAAGAAGTAGTCCATGCTACCTGCTGTGTTGTGACCAAAGGTTGTTCTGTTCTCTGCAGTATCCAAGAGAAGGTGGCTAACTAACTTGTTAGCTTAGCAATAGGGTAACTTTCACTGTTCTTCAGGCAAAGTAGAAAGTTCATGAGGTACATTGGAATGAATCATATATAGTAAATATATTGATAGTTTTGTTGAATATTTGTGGCGAAAGATTTTAAAAATTTGGCCACACTAAAACTACTATTTTTTCTTCTTCTTGTGACCTTTTGAAATAGGGCTAGTATAACTTTATTTGTTTCATTTCAACAATTTGGATTTTCTCTAACTCACAATTTGATGTTTAACAAATTCCTAATGTTGTCTCTATCTTATTTGTATTTTTCTATATATGATTGAACTTTTTTGAATTTTTCATTATTACAGAAGTAGTAACTATCCTAGAAAATTAGAGAATGTAAAGACAATTTTAAGAAGAACATAGTATTTTAAAATTAACACCAGAAGAAATCAATATTAATTTATTTGTATATTTATTTATAGTGTTTATCTTTTTTTATTATCATTGTGATCATTACTCACATACAATTATGCATTGTTCTATAGCCCTGGATTTAATATTAGTTTTCTCCACAGGTGATATTGAGAAACGTCTAGGTCCTCTGGGAGACTTTTTGTAGAATAAGTAGCTGGGAAGCAATTTGTTCCAATGGAAGAAGGCTGTAAAATAAGCTTTGCTGAATAACAAAATCCCAAGTTTTGGAAGAAATGACCATTCTCAATTTAGTATATTTCCTGTTACTCTGGTTTTTTCCTACTCTCATCCTTCATGGTTTCATCCCCCTAATGCACACAACAAGGAAATTATTAATATTCAAAAGATGTCAAACAAATATATAAAAATATTGTTCAATATTCTCCTAATTGACATTAATACAAGTGGAGACAGAAAGATTCTCTCTGATTGCAGCATATACCACAGCAAAATTTTGTAATTTGGAAGGTTTAAACATATTAGCATATGTTTAAACATATTAGCATATTAACCCATCCATAACAGTTGCCCAATTGGCAACATGCTCTGTAGTAAAAGAGCAGCATTGCGTCCTCGTGTAAACAGAAACACCACAGTCACGTGATTGGTTGAGATGATGTTACCCACTGTCATAATGGCAATATCCAACAGAACTGTGACTATGAGGTCCTGCTTCAAATAAGGAGGGGAAAGTGGAATTGGACCAACTTTCCTGGAAAAAAACTCCTGACAACTATTTTAGAAAAACAATAATCTGAAGACACTGGAGAGTGAGCAAAACATACAGAAGCAGGAAAGGAACTGATATTTGGAAGAAAAAAAAGGGCAGAAAAATATAAAAGCAAACTTTGTATGAAAATAAGTCATTTGCAAGGCAATTTAACTGGAAAGAAGATAGTCTTCTCAAGAAATATAACCAGCTGCAAAAGATAAATTCACACCACTATCTCATACCATATACAAAATTAACTCCAAATCGATCATACACCTCAATCTAAGAGCTTAAAGTAGAGATATTTTAGAGTAAATGATAGAAGAAAATCTTTGTGGCAAAAAAGAAAAGTTGACCAGATTTACATCATCATATTATTTTTTTGTCCTTGTTAAAAACACCATGAAGAAAGTGAAAAGATAAGCCACAGATGGCTTCTTCTTCTCCTCCCCACTCTGATTCTTGTTCCCCAATTCATATGCCTAAGAACTCAATGATTTTCTTGTGTAAGAAAATATTCTGAACGTTAACATCCCAGTCAACATCCCAGACTACACTTGTGTGAAAGATCTCAACTTGAGGCATCTGCTTGAGGCAAGTCAATTTGTACATTATTATAAATGTAATAACTGTGAGAGTCATTATTCGATTGTTGATTTAATCTTCTAAGTTTTGGATTTTAAAGTATATATCTTAAAATAAGTAGCAATAGTTTAGAATATAATGTTTAAAATAGCTTGCATACTGATATTTAGTTATATTTGTTTTATTTATTATAAAAATTAATGTATGAAGTTGATATATACACATAAATACTCATGTTTCTGTACATAGTATTCAAATTCCATAGAAGATATAGAATTATAAATTAATATATGATCAATTAGTTTATTTTAAATTATGAGATATTCATCTGGGGGGTGAATAAGACATTTTTCTTTTTTTTATTGAGGTATAGTTGCTTTACAATGTTGTGTTAGTTTCTGCTGTACAGAGAAGTGAATCAGCTATATGTATACGTATATCCCCTCTTTTTTGGATTTCCTTCCCATTTAGGTCACCACAGAACATTAAGTAGCATTGAGTAGAGTTCCCTGTGCTAGACAACAGGTTCTCAGTAGTTATCTATTTTATACATATTAGTGTATAAATGTAAATCCCAATCTCCCAATTCATCTCACCCTCTCCTTTCCCCCTTGGTGTCCATATGTTTGTTCTCTACATCTGTGTCTTTATGTCTGCCTTGCAAACAGGTTCATCTGTACCATTTTTCTAGATTCCACATATATGTGTTAATAAACGATATTTGCCTGGTTATTTTAAGTCAAATCAAATCAAATCTTAAAACTTTAGATATTAAGGCAATATTATAAGTTCCATGAGACAAACTATAATGTAAAAATACTGTCCATATGTAGCTTTATCTTCCTTAAGCTTAATTCACTAGCAATAATACAGCAAAATTTAAAAGTTTATATTGCCTAAAATTGCAATAAAAAATGATGACTATAAATATATTGATAGCTGCTTAGAGATAGATAGATAAATAGATAAATGTTCACTTTAAAAGAATGGCAAGGCTGGCTCTATTGTTGAATTAAAATAAATAGTACTAAGTAGGAAAAAAAGGGGCAAATATATGTATTAATTTATGTAAAAACACATAAAATATATTTTCTGAGGACTAGTGTGGGGCATGTTAAGACAGTGTTTTTATTTAAACTTCTCACTGCCTTAAAATAAGATTAAAATAAAATTATTGGGACTTCCCTGGCTGTCCAGTGGTTGGGACTTCACCTTCCAATGGGGAGGTGTGGGTTCAATCCGTGGTCGGGGAGCTGGGCTCCCACCAGCCTTGGGGCCGGGAAGCCAAGGCATAAAACAGAAGCGATGTTACAGCGAATTCAATAAGGACTTCAAGGATGGTCCACATTAAAAAAAAAATCTTAAAAAAAAAAAGAATGTATAAAATAAAATTATTCCCAGGGTTTTAAAAATATGACTTTTTTGTAAATGGCACAGAAAACCTTCTGGTCTATATTAGGTAAATTTATGAAGAGAAATGCATATTACTAAGATTAATTTAACCTATTCAGTTACATATTTGTTATTTCATTAGTTAGATAAAAAACATATAGTTTGATAGCAATTTCATCTTTCTGAGATGGTATGTAAAAAATAAAGTAACACAGGATTAGCAATATAATCAAGAATCATAACAGTGAAACAATAGAGCATTATATTTTGTCTAACTACAATAAAGTTATTAATAAACATACGTGTATGCAATCTAAAAAATGAAGAAACAGTGTAGTGTTTTAAGCACATCACTAAATAAACCATGAAGGCAAATCAAAGTTTGCAGTTTACATTCAGCAATAACAAATTCAGTCTAAACACAAATTCCCTTACCAGAAGGGACAAACTGATTTAACTTTGGTTTATATTATGATTTCATGTAAATATCTGAAAAAGTGATATTATAATAAAATATGGTATGTCAAAATAAAAATAGATTCAACATAAGGTTGAATTTATGTATGGAAATGAATAGATAAATCAAGAAATTTATCATCACTTTTAAGACTTGTCTCTTATAACACTTTTGTTACAGTGACACTCTAGTCACAATAATAGAGTCTATGCTGTGACAGTATAAGTAACAAATTATTTTGTTATATAATGATTTGGTTGATTTTTCATTTTTTAGATTGCATACACAAATGTTTATTAATAACTTTATTGTAGTCAGCCAAAATATAATGCTCTTATGTTTCACTGTTATGATTCATGATTTTAGTACTAAGCCATATTAATTAATTGATTAAATATTAATGATAGAAGAGTCATTTCAATAAAGAGCAAGCATTGCTAATCCTTTAGTTAGAGCATAGAATTAGATTACAGTCAGCATAAATTCAGCACTATATTCTAATAAAATTCATGCTGATATTTAATTATGTATTATTTTAAAACTTCCTTCACATTTAAAACAAGGTTTAATCTTAACTAAAGATCTTAAGTTTTAAGTGTCATAATATTGGTGTAAAGTTTTATATTTAATGAGCTAGACACATAAATAGATGTAATACCACAATCCATTGTGATGTGTGTATGCATGCACAGACACACAGATACAGACAAAGACACACACAGACACACACACACACTACATTTGGCTGAACAGAAGTAAAATGTTGGCAACAGAAATTGGATATTTGCAAAATAACATAAATCGAGCAAATTCACACAACTATTAGTAATGGTACATTATTTCTTATATTGTTTTTTGGATACATTTTAATATCCAAGTAACAGGAAGTCCAACTAAATGTGACTTAACAACAAAAATGGAATGTTTTTATATGTACTTAACCATATTTCCAGGACAATAGAATTGGTATAGCAGCTCAAAATATCAAGACTTAGGCTCTTGATTCTTCCACTTAGCCATCTCTTCTGTATTTGCTTTTGTCCTCAGGCTGGTATCCTCATCACTGCAAGAAAGCTGCAGAAGCCTGAGGCATCATGTGTTCTTAGAAGTTCACTGAAAGACATGAAAAAATATAATTTTTCCTTTTCTGTCTTCCTCTTTGTAATATGGAAAGTTATATTTCCTATTAACTTCTCCAGTGACTTCTTATAACTGATTAATGAGAATTTAGTCATGCATTCACCCTTAATCCAATTCAAGTCCAAGAGGAATGGTATTATTACAACTGGTTAGTACTGTTTAAGGTTCATCCTCCAAGGTCAGGCACACAGCAATTCTCTTTCTGAACATATTACAGTCTGATGTCTGAGGAAACTCAGCAAAAAGGAAGGTGAATGGCAGATGGTGGATATTGTGTAATATGCCAGGATGAGCTAGTAAGCAAATCCCAAAGTGTGCTGCAAAATACAAGATTTATTAGAATTACAAGATGTTACAAAGTTAAGTGAAAACCTAGGGAAGAAATTTCAGAAGGGCATGATGGTAAATAAAACAATTTCTGAATCCAAACCTGACAGATTTGTCCAAAACATCATAGACATATAAGGCAAATTCAAACTGAGAGTGTTTATTTTAGTGGGAACAAAACACCTGCCTTCAGTAATAGAAGTGATTCTACTATATAGATCCACTATCAAAAACTGTAAAAGGTATGAAACCTTAACTGCCTTAAAAGTGGCCACTTAGGCTGGCACACTTCCATGGATGGTGAAGACATGAGACTTATGTCTTACTACTACTAACATTAGTAGTAACCAATGGGTATTTTTTTCTAAACTGCAGTTCTCAATGGGGAATGCAAAAAGGACCAGATGACATTTGCACATACACTGGATTGGTGTTGAAGTAGATTAAACCTCAATTTAGGAAACCTAACTCTTTTATCATAGAAAATAAGCAAAACTGTTCTTTGCTCCAATACCTGACTTCCAAGGCTATAAGTAAACCTGTCCTTTGCTTTATTACGATATAATTTTTCCAACATTGTTGGCTATAAAAACATTCATGAAAAGATAGTCCTGACAAAAGTGCAGTCAGTTCCTTATTCACAAGATAGAAGAGTGAAAAACCTATGTAGAATCATCTTCTAACAATGTTCAATGCCTCACTTCTCAATATGTCCTGGTAAATTTTTACAAAAGTATGCCACTGTGTTGGCCACTCTGATTAACTGACTGACAAAATCTGGGACAAAACCACCATATTTCTCTCATACAGTGTTTAATTAAAACTACTAGCAGCAGGACAACAAACAGTAGGATTAGGCTAACAAGAAGTATTGACTTCAACCATGCTTTCCAGGGTCTCAGAATCAACCGGCTGTTTAATTCCAATACACTGTCAGGGTTCAGGTGGCTTTCTCCTTAAGTTTATGTATTGACATTTGTACTTGTTCCAAGGAATAAATCCACTTGGAGTAGGAATTATTAGCAATTTTACACACTGCATCTTGACTCACAAGGAGAAGGACTAGGGCAATTCCATCATTTATAACATCCCTGGCCAGTGAGTAAAAGTAGACATGAATAATCTGAGGTAGTATCAATAATTCTTTCAGATAGAGTCAGGGACACATTTTATAACAACTTTTCTATTTGCATAGCCTCCATTCTAGAAATAACAGCCCAAAATATGCGCAAAAATAATGAGCCAGTTATACCTCCAGTAAGTTCCTCTGAGTAACCAAGGGTAGTCACATTTTAAAGAAATATCTGTAGTCATCTGAGATTTACATGATTTACTGTTGATGTTTACTTAGGTACTTGACGGTCCCTTATAAACTCCTCCAAAGTATAAATTATTGTGTTTTCAAGACTAAGTTAATAACCGGCTTCCACACAGAAAGTGTAAGTCCCAAGGATACCCTTGTTAGCCTTGAAAACAAAGTGTTGTTAAAATTGTTGGGGGTTTTCAAGTGTGGCCTACATTAATAAAGGTGCATAGGTTGACATTGCCTTAAATTTTAGGGTTTCATATTGTTTGAATAATTGATTGTAGTCTTTGTTTTGGAGGAGACTGAGTTAAGGCAGACAGTACAATCTGTCCTGTTAGTGTATACTACCAACTGGATGGAATTCTTCTGCCTCAAAGAAAGTTTGACCCATGAGTTCAGAAATGGAGACTTGGAAATATTGAAAGGTATTTATGTATTTTTTGTTGGAAGTGCAGTATCTGGGGTCCTCAGTAGCTGTGTCTTATAAATTTCTACTTGGAAATGAGGAGAATGGCAATCAAATCATGGTGAGAGCTGTCTAGTCAGTGATGGCCAACACAGCAGTCCATTGAACTCAAGGTTTCCATAACATTTTAGGAAATCTACAGTAGGGCATTTTTTGTTCATTAAGAAGATTCCAGGGGCTGTTATAAAAAAGATATAAATTATTACTGAAAACCAACCTTCCCACTGCTTTCAATTTCTGTGGTATTCCCTTTCCAGGTACCAAAGTTGTTTTCCTATACTATCACAAAATTTGTCTCATTACAGGAAAAATAGCATTACCTTAAAAAATTAATCTCAGACCCACATCTTTAATTTGGAAGGGTCAGGTGCAAGAGGGATGAAAGCATATCTTACAAATTATACAGAAATACTTTATATTCCACAATTTTACTTACATTGGACACTGGAGCAGGCCTTGTCAACAGTGTACTCAACTCAGTGGTCAATATTCTTATGATTGGGGCCTTGTCAATCCAAGAAGGTAATCTAGACTGTTGATCCAGAATTAAGGTTGAATCTCCTAGTCTCACATTTTATCTTGCTGTAATTTGGAGGTTACAGCAATCAGGCTGGTCTGGGGTTGGTCTTAATGGAAAGAGAGAAGCGTGGTCCAGAAATGCTCAGGGCAGAATACTAAATTTTCTAAAATTCTTTATAACCTTCTATCCCTTTTGTCTTCATCGCTAACCACATATTGACCAAGAGGAGAAGATCTCTTTCTTGGGACAGTCACATTCGATGACCAGCCTGCCTTCCTAAAATGTTTATGTCAAGAGGAGCTGCTGGAAAGAGAATCAGAAATGCCTTTGAGTCCATTTTGAGGAGGCTTTTCAACACTGCTGAGGTGCCTATGGAATGTGTTTTGGGAATAATCAATTAAATATCTTGATTAACAGCCCATTGTTGAGTGACTCATGATAAAAGGCACTTCATTACATGAAAATGATCAGGAAAGCTGAGAATATGGCACAAATTCATTCATAGGGTTAAAATGATGTGTCAAGAGTCAGCTGACTAGAATGAAAGAACATTCCTGATCTATGAGTAATACAAATATGCCTTTTTGAGATGAGCTATTTTTAAATTGATCTGACTTTTACCTTAGGGTTCTTTCTTCATCTCTCTCTCCACAAACACATAAATATTTCAATGATAAAACTGAAAAGAAAAAAATACATGTTTTGATAATTGAGGTAGATATGTGTATGTAGATTCTTTTTGCAGAGGAGAAATAATTGATAAAAATATTTCCTTTGAAGCCATACAACTGATAATATAAAAGAGATTTGGCTAGAAGTTAGATTCAGATAGATATTCAAAACTTTATTGAGTGATTGTATACTTACCCAACAATATTTTATTGGTCAAGAATACAAATATTTAATCTTTTACATTTAACCATTTTATATCATATATTTTGGGATTACATTAAACATATTTTACAACCAGTACTGTAAAGCAGAGAGACCAATAAGAAAGAACACACCGATCATTCAAAATAGATATCAGCTATGAGAAACAAGTCAGCTGTACTGGTGTGTACTAGCTCATATGTATTCAGGATGGCCAGAAAATACTCATTTATGTAGACACAATCTTCTGGTAATTTGGAGTGATGATTTGCTTCACTGATGAATCTTAACTATCAATCTGATGGAAACTATTTTTAGCATCCCAGAAATATTCATGGCAAAATATCATTGGTATAATGTACTTGATGGCACTGAAATTTAGAAGCTTGATGTTACAGGGAAATAACACTTCAGGTGATATTTTAATTCTTATTAATGATCTAATATGACCAGATTCATTTTTAGATTGATTTTACTTTTTCTTGGATTCTTGCTTACTTGCAAAGGGGTGTCTCATTGAAAATTGTGTGTCTGTGTGAACTTACCGCAAACAATTGGATGCATTCTAATCAAATTTTTCATACTGCTGTAATATCTGCATAATAAAAATGTCATTTAGACAGAATAAAATACCCAAAAAGTAAAATTGTATTTTCAATTTAGACAAATGGGCATGAAAAGAATTCACAGTATCTAGAGATGGGAAAAGGTTTTGTTACAGACCTTTAGAAAGCCTTAAAATCTTTTTCAAATTTGTATCCAAATGATAATGAATGTGGGTGGTAGTATGCAAACAACATATTCTCATTTGTTCTGAAAAAATGCATTTTAATAACACAATAAGAATATTGGAATCTCATATAAAATCAATCATGTATTAAGATATTTACAATCAGACCCAGAAAAAAGAAGTTAGTTTCTGCTACTCTGGTTCTGGCAGTCATTAAATAGCAAGTCATATACAAATGTGCAAATTATCTATCAGGTTCTTTTACACAGCTCTTTTATATGCAGTGCCAGTAAATTCAGAGGACCATCAAAAGGATTCAGGGAATATGTTTATAAAAGTGCAAAAAGTACTTTGAATATTTTTACATGAATAATATATTTTTTGCCATTTTGAAACTGATTTTATAGAGAAAATACGATCTTTCTATTCTATAGATATACATATATGAATATCTTTATAATCAGAAATGTATGCTTAGATGTTTGATTGTAGGTATTTTACTGGATAAAGTTGTGTTAAGACACCATTACTATGCTAAATGTTATTTCATTATTAAATTCAGAATTATAAGAAAGTTTCTCTTGTTTTATTTAATCTGTTACAATTTGTGTCCTTAGACAAATTAAAATATTTTAATAGTTTCATAATTTTTACCTAATTTTCCTTGTTTGAAGAAAAATTTCCACAAATGCTTTATGGATGAATTTTCTGAAATTAATCCTGAGAATCAGGTCCTAGAAAAGCTATTAATAAGATTTAGTGTCATGAAATAGTAACCCTGAATTGAGTTCAAATGTCTTTCCTTGACCAATGAGGTAGCTGTGTGACCTTGGACAAAAATCACTTAATAGGTACTTTTCTAATTTTTGTCACTTTTTATATGAGGGAATGTATCATAATATATCTAAACTTCTATTCTTTTTAGTTCTAAATCATGAATGGGTGTCAAAGGCTTAACAACCTCTTTAGAGTTATGGCTTAAATATATCAATATTTCAGTAAGAGTTCAATTCCCTATCTTGGCCTAAAATACATTTGTATTATGTAAAAGTAGTAAAGCAATAAAGAAAGAGGATAATTCCACCTTCCATCTATATGGCAAACGTTTTTTACTCTTTGAGGATAGAGAAATCACCAGTGGAGCTCCATGTCATGAAAACCAGGCATGATCTTTCCACCTTATTGAAGCCTCTCAGCTATTTGACTAGTTATAAGAATGATCCCATAATTCCTAAGGAATATATATATTGTACTATTTAACACCATTGAATTCCATTAGGCAGATATGCCTTTGATATTTTGGAAAAACTGGTCTTCTGGGTTTCTACCAAAATATTTCTGCCTTGGGACTTCTCTGGATATGTGGAACAAATTCCCATGGGTTTGTCCTGCAATTATTCCTTTAGACATTCTGACTTTTATCACCCATGGAAACAGTCACCTGTCCTGATCTGTGAGTTTCCACACAGATTCACAACAAACATATTTATAAATAGCCACTCCAGTCAACTAATATTCTTGACCACATATTGCTACTATGATGACTATCAATCTTAAAATATATTTATACTGAGTTTTGATTGGGAAGCAGTTTCCTTTCCTAAGGTTCTAAAATTAGCTATCAGTGAAGGCCTAGAACCTTCATGCTGTGATTGTTTATTCAATGTCAGTCTTCTTAACTGGCCTGTAAACTCTGAGAATGAAAGAGTTTCTGTCTTGTTCATACTGTTCCACCTGAAGCTATAACAGTGCAAGTGTTAGATAAACATTTGTTGAATGAATGAATCAACCTCGAGGAAGAAGTTCCAACAACAATCTATTCTTTAGATAGGTTCCACATTTTCCTTGAGTGATTCATATTCATAATGTTTTGTTGCTGTCATTTCTGTGTGCTTCATTACTGATGGTGTAAAATAGAAACCAGTGTAGACCCAAGTTTTTGGATAACCCTTTATTTTTCAGATGTCACTAGATAGTAATACAGAGAATTAATAAGATAATTAAATAAGAAATGATCATCCATATCAAATTATCAGATTGTGATTTAAATTGGTGAAACACACATTACATACATTAGCTCATTTTTCTCACAGTAACTTGTGTAGTGTAGATATTATTATCCTCTTGATTTACTAAGCAATATTCAAATCTTTGAATATTTAGTTGTGATAACCCATAACCTATGAAAATATTATTTCTATTTTTTCCATATAAATATATTCGTAATAATTATCCACAAATATATTTATATTTGATGATTGCTTACATATAGAGTTTATACTTATATAGTTGAAGTTGATAAGAAATTAATACACAATTTGGATGAGGGTAAAATCATGGGAAATTGTGGAGGAATATTAATGATTTTGTAGTTCAACACTGCTACTTTAGGAAAGAATCAAAGTCCACCAATTGTATAGCCAAGTGGTCACAGAATTGGGAATAAGGCACAGACTCTAAACAATTTATTCTTTCCGGTAGTCCACAATTGCAATTTTTCTAACATGTCACATGTTGCAAGTTTCTATGTTCATCTGCAGCAGCAGTGGTGATGACACTTCCAATTTTTAGTGCGTTAAGAATGAATAATCCAAATCATTTCCTATCGAATCTGTGAAAGAAACAGACTTGTGCTGCCTTTGTGGGGGAAGACAGTAAGTACAGCTCACCGCTGGCATGCCCTGAGTTCAAGCATCTGAGGGAATCTTTGTTCTTTGTGTATGTGCTACTGTGGCCAAGATCATAAGCTTGATCCTTATGTGGCCCAATTAACTGCATATTGTTCTTCAGCTGCTGGTGGTGCAGTTCATTTAATTCTTTTCAGGGTGATATCTTTATACAGGCATTAAAAAAAAAGATCTCTCTTAAAGTAAGCTTTTGTTCCAGAAGCATACTGTATATAGAATGAATTGCTTTTATATAAGGGAATATCATGGAAATGCTATCAAGCAGGGACTGAAGGAGAATTGAAATATTTTGAATATTGAACCATTGTAATATGTGGTTAGATATGTAGATTTGAGAAGTTCTTTTCTCATCTTTTAAGTTGGTACCATCACATCTCTGGAATATGTGCTGGCAAATGCAGCATGAAAAGAGACATTAAAATGTACATTTTTCAAATAGGAACATCAGAATGGGAATTTTTAATTTATGTAGATAAAAAATGTTACTCATAAGGGGCAACATGTTTTGCTTTTATGTAGAATAAAAAGAATAGGATTTTATATATAAATTAGCTTGAAAACAACAGAAAGAACTAAAAATGTAAATTTGTTATTTAAGAGCAAAAGCTTTGGGTAAAATGGAAAGCATATTAAAAATACTCTTTTAAAAATGTTATATGGGAATGAATGATCATTGGTTTCCCCATAATGGAAATCCATATTCTGAACAAATTATAGACATCTTAGAAGTCTTCAAATTGCTTTAAAGAAAGCCTTATGTATTTGATTTTTTCCTAAATTCCAACAAACTGATTAGCACCAGACTAGTAAGTACGTGGATATTATGGTGGCAGTGTGAGGATCCTATACATACATTTTGGGTTAAAAATGCAATATCTTTCACTTGAGAGATTATGTAATATCCATTATCTTCACATTATAAAACAGCAAGAGAGTAAGCATTAAACGAATGACATACATGTAATTTGTAGAGGCACAAAAATCACATTTTATTAAAAATCTGATAATGACAATCTTCATTAATACAGATATTATTTTTAAAAGTTTAAAAATCAGTAATCATAGTATCAGTACATCTGTGGGAAACATACCTTTAAATTTTGCAATTCAATCACATTGATTTGTTTTCACAGAATAAGGGATGATCATAAAAACTAATAGCAGTGTTAAACTATCTATTCTACTATTCTTAAAATACCAAGCAGGATATTTTTAAATGTAGTGAAAATATACATTTAAATTCTGATAGCTTTTCCATAGCACTTCTATAAGATAATATATCATGTTGTAAAGTAAAAACATCTAATTGCCATATTCTCATAAAGTTAAGAGGTGTGTTAGAAGTTACATATAATCAATATGAATGCAACTTTAAAAATCACTACACATGGCACTGAGAAAAAGTATGTTAGTACTTAATTTTGATATAGGGTTTGACTTAAAAAATAGACATTTTCTCTTTTATAAAGAGAAACCTTCAATTTTTCCAGGAGAAACACCATGGAAATCATCCATAAATATTTAAAAATTCAAATTAATGAAAGGTACAATTAAAAAATATTTGGTGGGGGGGAATAGCCTGATTCTCATGAAAGGTAATTAGAACATGTGAATATCATTCATTTGTACAGTGTGACTAACCTGAGTTTTACAATGGTTGATTCCATTTCAAATCAATCACTTCACCTGAATACAATACTTTTTCAGAAAGGATAAAAATATTTTTTAAATTAAGCAGCATTTATTGTGCTCCTACTGTGTGTTTAGAGCAATATTTTCTAGAGTTCAAATTAATAATCTTGGTTGTAATTGAGGCTTTAAAAATGTAGTTATTATTGATACTGTTCCTGATCATCAATATTTCATAAAATAGAGGCACCTCAATATTTTCTTATCATTAAAAATCTAAACCTATCTTTAAGACATAAGAAGTTCTTAGGTTATTTTTATTTATTCTTATATTTTATTCATCCAAATTGAAAAAAAAAATTCACTTCTCTTTTGAGAGGGTCCCCTCTTCCCATCTTTAATCTTTTATCTTATGGTTGCATTCTGGTCATTATTCCAGGATGTCTACTGTACATTTAAACATTAAAAAAGAGGAAAAAAATTGTATAACCTCAATGGGGCTAGCACATTTATTATTTCCTAACCAAGTGCTCTTAGAGCCTTTGACTTTTATGTAATAGATTCATCATCTGTAGTGTTTTAAAATGTCTAATTCTTTCAAAAGCATTTTTTTTTGCTACCGGGGGCTTAACAACCAAATATTCCTCTCTATCCCCCATTTTTCAGTGCAGAGTTCTGGAAACTTAGTTGGCATTTTGCACTTCACAGTATTCCTTATTAAAATTGTTCATATCTGGGTCATCTGCAATGTTCTGCAAGCCTCTGGCAACTGCTCAGTATTAAAATTCTTCAATGAGTTACCTCCAATCCCTCCCATCACAAATATTGCAACTTACAACTCAGTATACACCATTTCTCAGCTATGTGGTCATGAGTTTAATGCCTAAAGGAAATGAGGGGGAACCTAAGAGAAATTAAGCTGACTGCCTGGAAGTTTTTGAGTACACTTGAATTGTTCCGTTTCATTTTTCAAAATGGCAATCTGCTATTTGAGCCCAGATTGAACAGAATTGGAGAGTGCTTTTGAGTCTTCTTTCAGCAAAATTTACTCATTAAATTTTGCCCCTCTTGATCTTCATGTTAAACTATTTCTACCTGCTGCTATTTATATTTTATTGCTATAGCTTGAAAAGGAAGTGGGCTACAGGGGAATTCCTTTCTGATCTTTCCTTCTGTAGCTGAAATAACCAGAATTCTGAGAAGAAAGTAATGACTATAGAAGCAGCACTAAAGTAGGGGAATCATCTTGTTTCCTCCAAAGCCCTAAATATAGAGAACAACAAGAAGCCTAGACCTCTAGAAGGTTTCTTCGTGGAAATTTACCATGGGCAACAAATAAAAAATCCAACCTGTCTGGATATTTCTATTTTTTTAAAGCCTTTCATGACACAAACAAAATATTCAGACACACAATACATTCTAAGATTGACTGTCTCCAGTGTTTTCTTATTTACCCATAATTCACTTGGTATGCCAATTACTGTCTTTGAGTATTCATTTTACAGTTTTAATTGCATTCTCATTTGTTATTTGATTTGAGTCATACATTATTGTCATATAAAAATTATGGAATATATAGTTAAGTGATTTGTTTGATTGGTTAATGAGTAAATAATTGAGTATTACAAGCTTTAGGCTTTAAAATATGTATGTGATTGAGCCACAGTATATTGGTTTTATAAATTCTTTTGATAATAAGTAATTTTGGAATGTAGTTATTAGTTTAATGTAGCCCACATGCATTTTTCAACTTTACATGATATAATTAATACCATGACAAGTTATTGATTATTTTCAACAGGAAGTGTAGCAATCTAATGTGCAAAGAATTCAAATGACTTATATTGATGTGTTTTGCAATTCCACAAAAGTTAATTTGATGTCTAAAGATTACATTCTAAGAGAATCAATGATTCAAAACAGGAAAAAACATGTCCTCTTTTACACCTACATATCCTTCACATCTTCACATCCCACTTTATGTTGGAAATAAGTAAGTCTGTCTTAAAGCCAGCATGGACTACTCTCTACCTGCCCCCACTGTGTATGGCTTTAAAGAACATGACATTATGCAGAGTTCAGAAGGTCCTTTTGTATTTGGAAATTTTTATTTTACTATCTAAGAAAGTTGAATCTGCCAACAGCAATGGCTAACAATGCAATGGCCGTGATATATGAGAATCATAATGATGATTATACTAACTTGCTAAAAGTTTTATTTATTTTCTCACAAGTGTTGAATTAAGAAACCTCTGTCATTAATAATGGTATGATTGCTTTCATATATTTTTGTTGGATATACTTTGGGAAAACCTTTCTTTCTTTCTTCTTTCTTTCCTCCCTTCATTTCTTTTTCTTTCTTTCTTTCCTTCCTTCCTTCCTTTCTTTCTTTCTTTCTTTCTTTCTTTTCTTTTCTTTCCTTCCTTCCTTCTTTCTTTCCTTCTTTTCTTCCTTCCTTCTTTCCTTTCTTTCTTTCTTTCTTTCTTTCTTTCTTTCTTTCTTTCCTTCTTTCTTTCCTTCCTTCTTCCTTCCCTCCTTCCCTCCCTCTCTCTTTCTCCCTCTCTTTCTTTCTGTCTCTTTTTCTTCTCCTTTCTTTCTTTCTTTCTTTCTTTCTTTCTTTCTTTCTTGTTGTGGGAAAAAAAACATATAACACTAGAACCATGCTCTTAAAACATTTTGAAGTGTTCAGTACAATACTGCTCACTCTAAGCCCAATAATGTAGAGCAAATCCCTAGAACATTTTCATCTTGTATAACTGCAACTTAACCCATTAATCAGCAACTCCTTATTTCCCCTCCCCTCAGTCCCTGACTACCACCATTCTACTTTCTGTTTCTATGAGTTTGACAACTTTAGGTAGCTCATATAAATGGAATCTTGAAGAATTTATCCTTCCACAACTGACTTAGTATGTTATTGTTTTCTTCTTGTCAAATGGTCAGAAAGTGGAGAGAGGATTTAAAAGACTCCTAAATATTTAAATGATCAATTTAAAATATTGACCAATACAAATATCTATTGCAACATAAAGTTAGTGATATGGCTTAAACATTGGGGAAGTTCTTAAAGCAAGTTTCTTAAACCTAGCTTTTATGAATATTTTGCAAACAGTAAGTTATATGGCCCTAATTCCCAGAACAGATTCTAAAATTACATGGGGGCTTCCCTGGTGGCACAGTGGTTGAGAGTCCACCTGCTGATGCAGGGGACATGGGTTCATTCCCCAGTCTGGGAAGATCCCACATGCTGTGGAGTGGCTGAGCCTGTGAGCCATGGCCTCTGAGCCTGCGTGTCCAGAGCCTGTGCTCCGTGATGGGAGAGGCCACAACAGTGAGAGGCCCGCGTACCACAAAAAATAATAATAATAAAAAAATAATATAAAATTACATGGGCAAAGGATATTTGCATTATGTCTCTTGGCTCTTCATTTTCCTTTTTCAGACTGTGATAAATAATTGGGTCTAAGGTCAGTTCCTTTATTACTTTGTAAAAAAACTGCACTCTCCTACTTCCATTTTTATTTTGAATTTTTATTATGGCAGTGTCAAAAGGTACTAACTGGTATATGTTGTGCATGTGATTTCTTAGATCATTGTGAGGTAAAGAACCCACTTGAACAGTCTGTGATAGCATTTTAATGTGGAGTTTAAGAACCCTATAATAATAGAAGTGGAACTGATTAATATATGATACATGGATGATTCTTTACAAATCTTATTGAGTATTCTTTATTTGTGTGAAATAAATTTGACCCAAACAATGTGCAATTAAAATTAAGTTTCTCAACTCTCATTATATAATTAGTGAAAATGCCTAAATTTTAATACTTATTCCTAAGTTGTCCAATAATACAATGATAAATCTACCTCTGTAAACATTTTCTGAAAACTGAAAAGTTTTGTGCAAAAAGAGCCCAAACTACTTACTCATTATTTTCTCAAAGAAAATTTATTCCTGAATGAAACAGAGCAAGAAACTGTAAAATTTAAATGTCATCTTACAAAATAGATTGGTAACAAAAATTCAACTGCTGATATATTTGAAAGACTTATTGGAGAAACAAACTTTCTACTAATAAATTAATTCAGTCATTTTATTAAGGTACCTTTTTTCATAGCATTATCCATATAAGATCATAGTCTAACAGACAATAAAGTCAATTGTTTTATTTTGTTATTTATTTAAATGGTAAAGTTAATCATTATAATAAGCTAATTAAGCTTATAAGCTAATAATAATTATATTATTATTATAAGCTTAACTAATTAAGCTAATTATTATAAGCGTAACTTCACTGAAATAATTTAAAGCTACAACAATTCATTGGATACCATTTATCATCACTGTATATTTTAACATGCAATTATCTATTATTATCAAATAAATATAATAGCTTTAACTAGCTATGCAATACATCAGTGATAATTTTCTTTAAATATTTTATAATTTGAATGCCACAAAATGAAATCTTAAATGATAAAACTGATCAGAAGGGGAAAATTGAGAAAGAAAGAAGTCTCTGGAGCATATTATATACTTCCTAAATAGACGTCAAATACATGAAGAGAAGGGTGCTATTGACCCTGTTGCCTTACAGTACCAGTAAACTGTGAGAGCCTCTCTTCCCTCTCTTTGGAATTTAATACCATAAGCAAATGCTCAAAATTTAGGGGAAGAATCAAATACATGATACATACAG
>NW_020171990.1:304302-346945 GCF_003031525.2 Neophocaena asiaeorientalis asiaeorientalis
CACATGCCTGTGATGTTGGGTTTGGCTATGTGAATTGTTTGCCCAGTGGGACTGTGAGTGGAAATGGCAGTGTGTCATCACATTTTTGTTTCTGACCTTCTCCATGAGCCCTAGAAACTACAAGTATGGAAAGGAACTGAACTAAACTTAGCTCAAAGAAGAGCCACCCCATCCTTGCCACAGAATTATGAGTAAGAAATAAATATTGTTTTCTACTCAAATTTTGTAGTGATTTATTATTGAAGAAAAGCTGACTGATGCAATAGATTTTATAATAATGCTTACTTCTTGGGATACAGGTGACAGAGGAATGGCACAAAAGGAAAGCATGTGGGTGGGTGCAAAGTATTCTAGGTGTTCTAGTTCTTAAGTTGGGTGATGGATCCATAGGAGTTCATTATGCCTATAACTCATGTGAAGCAGATATGTTGCTTGTGTAAACCATAACCCAAAAAATTACAAAAGAAAAGAAGAAAGAAGCAAAGGGAGTCTCTTAGTTTTAAAAGGAACACAATGAATCAGCATTATGCCTATGTATAAGTAATTTTTCCTTATATTTCTGTGCAATCATATGTGTCCATATCACACCTGCTATATATACATATCCTAAGTTTAAATATATTGTGTATTTTTAAAAGCTATTTAGAACAGTTCAATATAATTCTCAACTATAGTTCTCAGCAGAACAAAACTAAATCAACTTCACTTAATCAGTTTAGAAACGAATTGATTTTACTTCTTACTGTTCAAAATCATAAAAACAAAGTTTTAAGTATATGAATGGCTTTCTGAAATATAGTGATTATTTTGGTTCTTCATATTTACATGAAATTACATATTATATATTTGTAATAGCTTTGCCTCTGCACATATTTCTTAACAACTGTTATTCATGTGTTTGTACTGAATGATTTTGCACACTTGGCTGAGTTAAGTATACTCAAAACTGCCCACGATAAGCATTTTGCCTTGGATAATTTTTCATTGGGGGAAACATAGAACTTTAGAAATATTATTTAGTGAAGTATATTGTTTAATAAAAATTCCTTTAAGCTACTAGAGAATCATGAATATCTATTGAAATATGTAAAAATGCCAATTATTTTAAAATAAGTTTTTATGATATTTTTATTGATTACATATTTAAATTTTAGTTAAAGTGATTTTTAATTAATAAACTAAACTACAACATATTTGGTGTATAAAAACATTGTATGTTATAATCACTACCCTTGAAATCATCCAATTAATGAAATGCTAGAAGCCAAAACAAAACAAAAATATCTGCATATAGATTATGAATTTAAATATTGTAGGTCTTATATTGATACTCCATAACTTACTATAGTGAAATGACATTACCTAATTTGTATTTATAGATTGTACTTAGAAAATGAAAATACAATCTAGAATTATGTGTACTAATTTCACTCATAAAAGAAAGCAAATTCATCAAGTTTCTTTTTGATTCCAACATAAGAAAAAAAAATTAAAAAGAAAACAAAATTCACAAGTGCATGTTTCCTATACTGTCAGTATTTCCTGTTATTATTCAAAGCTAGGTACTTTACATTCCTTGCCACACTCAAGATTTGATTTTGTTTTTCCTATTTCAGTGTCTTGAAACAACAAAAAAAGGGAGAGGTGAACTCTTATTAAAGAAAAAACAAATCTCATTTATATTTGTGTCAACTGAAATAATTTTAGAATATAAAATGTGAGTATATTCATTAAATAATGGAACTCAGTAATTTCTTTATAATTTGAAGTAACTTCCACATGAATGAATTTGGAGCATTTGAAGTAGGCTCATTTTTATTTATTTATTTATTTTTGCGGTACGTGGGCCTCTCACTGTTGTGGCCTCTCCCGTTGCGGAGCACAGGCTCCAGACACGCAGGCTCAGCGGCCATGGCTCACGGGCCCAGCCGCTCCGCAGCATGTGGGATCTTCCCGGACCGGAGCACATCGGCAGGCGGACTCTCAACCACTGCACCACCAGGGAAGCCCTTAGGCTCATTTTGAAATGAGCATGTAAATGTACTTGGATCTTTACCTCATAAATAATATTCTTTTTCCTTAAAGCTTTCTATAGATTTCAAATTTTATGATCACAAACATATCCATTATATATCTTATTTTAATTTATCAATATAGATTTTCTTCAATAAAATTGTAAGAGACAAAATGAGAAAAGGCTCTATATTGTGATAATAACCAATCATTTTGCTCAATCTACTTAAATTTATATGAATACTCAACAAGTATCTAATTGGTTTACATTAATGTAATTAACTATCCATTTCCACAAGATGAAAGTGAGAGGTGATCACATACAACTTTAAAAACTCTCTTTTCATAGTCTATTTGATCAATATATTCCTTATTTTTCCCAGTGTAGAACTTGTTACATATTAGTACATTTCTTCTGCCTCCTGCACTCCTGACCTCTTTAGTACACATCTGTGATGAATGTCTATTTCATTTTCGGTTGTTACAGTGGAAGTCAAGAATCACTCTATCTAATATTGCATACATCCCTTAAGTTTTGTAATTTTAAAAACTTGTTGAGAAATAAAGTAAATGTGATTCAGAATATTATACTTGCTTATAATTATTATGAAATCAAATAAAAGCAAAGCATTAACACTGATGGACAATACAAGCAATTAGGTAATTTTTTTTCAAGACAGGCTTTAACTGCTTTATGACACCATAACATCTTGCAATTAAGCCTGGCAAGACCATTTTATCCATAGTGTAGTATTCTAGCCCCAAAACATTTGACACAGAGGTTAAGCATAACTGTTAAACTTTAAAATTATCGTAAATCCTAGGGTATATATAAAACTCCAAGGGCATGGTTATTAACAAGGGAAATAGCAATCTTGGTGTTTAACAACAATTTTGGTTAAGTTTGAATTGTTTCATGTATTTATTGAGAAAACATATATACCAATGACATCATTGACATAGAAAATAACCTTGCTTGTGATTACCAGATATTTTACAAAGTAGCAATTGTTTCATGTTTATGAGGGCACTTGTGTAATACTGAATGTCTTCCCTATCTAATCCAATACAAGAAACCTAGCAAAATATATCATCAACTATGCAGGACGTTGCTTGTTGTCTTGTTTTAGATTGCTATTATTTTGCTGGAGTACTAGATCAACTGAAGTTATCTTTGAAATTAAAGCCTGACTGTTCTCTGCAGTTATACACCTGTATTCCAAAATTCAAAGATCTAGAAATAACACATGGAGTACATGTCTACAACCCTGCTCCTAGGAAAGTTTGCACACAAGAATAAACTCAGCTTATTGCCCACCTGATTCACTAGTTGTGTCTTTTCCATTGCCCTTAGTGAGGTGACTAATGAAGACTTTATGCTTCTTGGTGATTTCTCTATTTTCTTAGACCTCTTTCTGGTGGTGTAGTTTCGGTGACAAAGAATTTTTTTAAGGCTATAACCACCACAGGCTTTTTTGCAGGGTAATATATTCCCCCAGATATATAATAGGATTCAATTGATGTATGGATAAATTAAATGTATATCTATATGTGAACTATCATTCAGCCATAAAAAATAATGAAGTACTGACATATGTTAAAAACATGTATGGACCTCGAAAACATTATACTCTATGAAATAATTCAAACAGAATATTATATGATTCCATTTACTTATAATGTCCAGAATAGGCAAATTCAGAGAGACAAAAGTAGAATAGTGGCAGCATAGGCCTGGGGGTGAGGAGTGGGGAATAAAAATTTATCTTTAGAGCTCTATTATATAGAGAAAATTCTTGTGTCTCTAATTTAATTATTTTATTTAAAAATAAGTTTGTAAGCTTACTTTCCTGAAATAGCAAACAATAATTTTCTTAACGATGTGTTTATAAGCAAAACACAGGTCTAAGTTACCATGTATGCTGCTTTTCCAGATATTAACATTTATGTTAATGCTAGAACATAGTGCTTCTACCAGTCTGTTTTCTCACAGAACCTGCAACATTTGCTTGATTCATAGTTTTGGTATCATAGGTGTTTGAGGTATTATCATTGAGGTATGATTATTACTTATAATGATAATTAACTTTGATTCTTAAAGGTAAACTGTGAGGAGTTCATAAATGGTCTGAATATTTTTTCAAATAGGTAGAATAATTTCTATTATTCAATGTTCATATTCTCAGGATTGCAAGCCATTCTAAACAACTCTATGTAATGCTCTTCTGATCAATTGTATTTCTAAATGAAAATTTATCACAAATACTGTTTAAAGAATGATTTTCCTGTGATATTCTAGATGAATTTACTCTGTGTTTTTTAATAATAAACTCTTAAGATCTTGAAGGTTATACTGCAATAATATATATAAAGGAACATGTATTCATTTACTATCATACACCTGAATGATCAAAATTTAGGTTCTGAATATACTAATCTATTTAACATTCTCTTTGCTGTTTCAGAATTAAACACTTTGTAAGTTAAATTATGTTTCCTACACTGTGTTGAAATCAATTAAATGCTTTCTAGGAATTCCATAAAGACCACATAAACACCTTTTGCCTGGCACTCATCCGTGTGGGAAAAAGACACATTCAAGGGCCTGCATATTAGAAATACTGTTAGATCCCAATAGCTGGCCAAATTCAGTATAACGATTTATAAATGAGTTAAATTTTTGTCTCTATTATACTTTCAAGCTTACAAAGAGTGCTAATACTGTCCCCCCACTTCCAGTGCCATTTGGACAAACATATAAAGTAGTCCAGGCAGAGAAAGCTGAATAAGGAAACACATTGAAAATGAGAGAAAGCATGCTAATTTCAGGGAAATAAAAATAGTTGAGAGTTCCTAGAGCACAGCTCCAGAGATACAGGTCAGAGATTCAATTTAACTAATATGCAAGGGTGTATCAGGAATGTCATGCCCTGAGATGCAGATTTTCATCCTGATGTAACGGGAGGCCACCAAATGATTGTGAGCAGGAATATCATATTGTCAAATTTGCCCTTCAGAATAATTAGTGTGAAAGGAGATTTGAGAATGTCAAAAGAGAAGTAAGGCTAAAGACTGAAATACTGACAAGGAGGATATAGCAATAACCCAAGAGATAATATAGGTGTAAACTCCTGAGTGGTAATAAGATGGATAGGAGGAAAAGTTTTGATAGATATTTCAGAGATGAAATTAATATGATTTATGAATCATGGAAATTTCATAAAATCTAAATTTTCTGCCAAACTTAAAAGGAGACTTAAAGAAAAATAATCTAGGTGGGAGTAAAGGAAGAATTTATTGAGTGGAATATGTTGAGTTTCAGTGGAAATATCCAATAGAACTTGGAAAAGTGGTCTGAATTTGATTAAAGCAATCTGGGTTGGAAGCATCTAGTTATCAAACATAGGTACCAGAAAAAAAGACAAGGCATGTGGATGTCATCAAGCAGTAGATAATAATGGGATGGTGTAAGCAAAATGAAGGATTCTAAGTTCATACTATAAATAACCTCCATATTACAAACTCTCAGTTCTCATTTTGTCAACACGTCAGTTGATATTGTTGACATTCCCTTCCTTGAAATTTTGTCTTCAAATGCCTTCTGTGACATATTCTTTATTTTTTTCCTCCTCTCACATTTCCAGTCTGTTTTGCCAGATATCTCTCTTCTTGTGACTGAAAAGCCCAACCTTGGTGTTCTGACCTCTTTTCTAGTAAAGCTATTGATTTCTCTATTTCTACTATGACCCATGCTCTTTCAGTCCGTTTACCATTAGAAACATCATTAGTGATGTATTAGATGAAAAGCCAGATGATATCATTCCTCTGTTTAAAATTTCTAATGGCTTCCAAACTCATTCATGGTGAAATATACGTTCTTACAATGTTCTATTAAGCTCTACATGGTCTGCCCACCGCTAATGTTCTGGTCTCATCTCCTTTAGCTCTCCCTCACCCACTGTCCTCAGCCATATGGAATCCTTGTTTTTTTCAAACACAAGATTCACACTATCACTTGAAAGCCTTTGCATTTACCGTTTGCTCTGCTTACAATGTGGTTCCTCCAGAAAGTCAAAGACTGCTTTGGAGCCATAATTTTCTCACGAAATGTCCCAGATCGGAGAAGCTTTCCCTGCACATCAGATCTGTAATAGCATGCATATGCCACCAGTCACTAACTATTCACCTACTTAATTTTTCAATACAATTATCACTCATGAAATATTATTTTCTGAATCAGACCAGAATATGGGCAATACAGAGCAGGAAATATTTCTATTCTCTCTCTGAAAAATCTCTGGCATCTACTGTAGTTCCTGATATCTACAGGAACTCAATTTACATTTCATGAATAACTAAATTAATAAATGTAAATATGGAATAAGAAGAAAAATCTACAAAATTGATGGAAAACTATGACTCAAGAAAACAGGATGTATATCTATCAGAGCTCATATTTGAACAAAATAACATCCAATTTAACTTGCTTAATCAGGAAAGGGGTTTATGTAATAAAATCTGTTAGCTCAGTGGATCTCTGGGAAGACAAGAGAGTTTGGCTCAGGGTCAGGTTATGATACAACACACTGTAAGGATTCTCCACTGCAAAATCCCCTGTCACACTGGGCACAAACATTCCAGTGGACACTGCTTGCACTGGGAATTGGACACTAGAAACTCTGCATTGTGGTTGTGGAAAGTCTTACATGAAAAATGGATTCCTTGTGGTGTTCATTTCCTCATACTGCTTGTTGATGAATATGTCTTATTCAAATTGGTGGAGCCCAGGTCACAAACCTGCATCCATGTATAAGAGAGGAAGTAATGTAAGATCTTAGCTTCTACACGTAAATGGTTGGCTTTATAAAGGGGGGAAATTGTCAAGATATAAGAAGGGCATTTAGATAGTGTTTAGAAACCTCTAAGAGAGAGAAAGATAGTGGAAAGAAAAAGATTGATCATTATAAAAAGAAGGAGCTTGCCATTAAAGGCAAACATTAGAGGTGGCAATTCATTCATTCAGACAATATTTATTGCATGCCTCCTAGCAAGAAAGACCTGGATCCTATGCTATAGGAGCTGGCAATCTAGTGGGAAAGATAACAACTAAGGAAACAATTTCTAATGAGGTATACATACTTTGCAAAGATAATTACATGGTGCTGTAGGATAAATTAACCAAGTCTTCTAGGGCAAAGAAGACTTTTTAGAAAAATTAATATTTAAAAAGATCACTACAAAATTAATGCTTTTTAGTTAAGAGGCAGGAAAGGGAAGGGGGTTTGAAGAAGAGGAAACCTATACTAAAATTTAGTATAGGTTTCAAGTACAGGGAATAAATGGCTAGTCCTGACAGTGAGAAAAATTATAGAGATTTTAAGTAAATAATGAAGCTTCATTATGTCAGTAAGGTATCCTTTAGGTTTCACAACTAAGATGGGCTTGATGACTTTTTTCAGAGCAGTGCAAGGAAATAATCCAGAAGAAATAATCCAGTGTGTTTTAAAATTAACTAGATATTAGCTAGTGAATAAATGGAGAATAACATATTTTAAAAGGTTGAATGATGAAGGAAAAGTGTAATAAGACATAGGGTCAGACTGATTTTAAAAGATTTTTATATGTTAAGAGGAAGAAGCTAGGGTTTTTATTAAAGAATATTTAGGAAATGAGTGATGAATCAAAGATTCTCGTGAAAGCAAAAGGGAACATTAACCTATAGTCAGATAATAGCATTTACTTGGAAAAGAAAGGGCAATAACATTTCACTGAGATAAAGAAAATAAAAGACTGATGAAAACCTTTGAAAAAGTCATCTATTACTGAATATATTTATGGAACTCACAACATTTTTTTATATAAAATTTATTTTGTCTTATACTTGAGACGTAGTCCATATTTGTCTCCTACAGTATGAATGTTTATTGTCCGGAAATGGTAATCAGAGTTTCTCCAAGAGAAATTATTTTTATACTTTGAGGTATATTGAAAACAGCTTGGTAGCTTGTTAAAAATATAAACTTTCTAAATACCAAAGTTTAAAGCATCACACCTTAGCATGTAGCAAAGCGCTAACTCTTAGTTTATGGGAATTTTCCAAACTACTTTTACCCGAAAGATATTCAGGTAAATTGACTGCAAATTAAAGGATTACAGCCAATTCATTTAAAAAAAAATTACACTTTGTCACAGACAGGAGGCTTATAGGTATATAGCCACTCTATTGCATGCTCTCGTTAAAAACTATCAGCATGTCAAAAGATTTTTCCTAAAATATAATGTATTGCTCTCTTGTTATCTTTCAAGGGTACTTGATTACCTTCCTAAATATATCCCCTTGATAGAATGTTTGTAGTATTGAGAATATACAGCAATTTATTGCTTGCCTTATGCCAGTACAACATTTATTTCTCTTCATCCTCTAATTTTCTTATCTTCTGTGAAAACCTCATCAAATCTCATTGATGTATGATGATATTTAACATCTCTCCTGAGATTATATTTTAGATTTTCACTCACCTAATTTTTTGTGGTTGATTAAATTAATGGCAAACAGAAATAGATGAGATAAATGAAGGATTATTTGTACATTTACCCTGCTGCAGTACTCTAAATTCCCACATAATGATGGTCACTTCTAATTTGAGAAAGTCATTCATTGATTTTAAATCACCATTCTTATTAGATACCACTGTATCTTAATCCTTGTGCTTGGCAATGGGAAGCAAAGAATACGATATCTAGCCTGATCTTAAAAACCCTACATATACGTATCTTAAGTGAAGACTTTATAACTTACAACTAATTATTCTCAAATAATAGCACATTCAAAATCAGGAGAGAGAATTTGTCTCATATTCATGGCTATTAATATCATCTTGGTATTTAATCTATACTTCTCGTTTAGCAATACAAGCAATTGTAATGCTAATTTACTTTATTAGGCATTGACAATTTTGTTTAAAAAACAGTAGTTGACTTGAGGGCTTCCCCGGTGGTGCAGTGGTTGAGAGTCCGCCTGCCAATGCAGGGGAAATGGGTTCGAGCCCCGGTCCGTGAAAATCCCACATGCTGTGGAGTGGCTAGGCCCGTGAGCCCTGGTCTCTGAGCCTGAGCGTCCGGAGCCTGTGCTCCACAATGGGAGAGGCCACAACAGTGAGAGGCCTGCATACCACAAAAACAAACAAACAAAAACCAATACTTGACTTGAAAAGTCTATTTTTCTAAAATTAACTATATTCATTAAGCTTAATCCAGTCTAAGAAATATAATGATTTAAAAAGTAGGCAAATGATTCTTTAAAAATATGTATTACTTTATATTATATTTGATTAATGTAATTATTACATAAGTATATATTTTGTTAAGCATCATTTTATTTTTTTTAACATCTTTATTGGAGTATAATTGCTTTACAATTGTGTGTTACTTTCTGTATTATAACAAAGTGAATCAGTTATACATATACATATGTTCCCATATCTCTTCCCTCTTGCATCTCCCTCCCTCCCACCCTCCCTATCCTACCCCTCTAGGTGGTCTCAAACCACCGAGCTGATCTTCCTGTGCTATGTAGCTGCTTCCCACTAGCTATCTATTTTGTGTTTGGTAGTGTATATATGTCCATGTCACTCTCTCACTTTGTCAAAGCTTACCCTTCCCCCTCCCCATATCCTCAAGTCCATTCTCTAGTAGGTCTGTGTCTTTATTCCCGTCTTGCCCCTAGGTTCTTCATGACCTTTCCTTTTTGGTTTGTTTTTTTAGATTCCATATATATGCGTTAGCATATGGTATTTGTTTTGCTCTTTCTGACTTACTTCACTCTGTATGACAAACTCTAGGTCCATCCACCTCACTACAAATAACTCTATTTCCTTTCTTTTTATGGCAGAGTAATATTCCATTGTATATATGTGCCATATCTTCTTTATCGATTCATCTGTTGATGGACACTTAGGTTGCTTCCATGTCCTGGCTATTGTAAACAGAGCAGCAATGAACATTTTTGTACATGATTCTTTTTGGATTATGGTTTTCTCAGGATATATGCGCAATAGTGGGATTGCTGGGTCGTATGGTAGTTCTATTTTTAGTTTTGTAAGGAATCTCCATAGTGTTCTCCATAGTGGCTCTATCCAATTACATTCCCACCAACAGTGCAAGAGGGCTCTCTTTTATCCACAGCCTCTCCAGCATTTATTGTTTGTAGATTTTTTGACAATGGCCATGCTGTCCGGTGTGAGATGATACCTCATTGTAGTTTTGATTTGCATTTCTCTAATGATTAATGATGTTGAACATTCTTTCATGTGCTTGTTGGCAATCTGTATAGCTTCTTTGGAGAAATCTCTATTTACGTCTTCTGCCCATTTTTGGATTGGATTGTTTTTTTCATATTGAGCTGCATGAGCTGCTGGTAAATTTTGGAGATTAATCCTTTGTCAGTTGCCTCATTTGAAAATGTTTTCCTCCATTCTGACGGTTGTCTTTTGGTCTTGTTTATGGTTTCCTTTGCTGTGCAAAAGCTTTGAAGTTTCATTAGGTACCATTTGTTTATTTTTGTTTTTATTTCCATTTCTCTAGGAGGTGGGTCAAAAAGGATCGTGCTGTGATTTATGTCATAAAGTGTTCTCCCTGCGTTTTCCTCTAAGAGTTGGATAGTGTCTGGCCTTACACTTAGGTCTTTAATCAATTTTGAGCTTCTTTTTGTGTATTGTGTTAGGGAGTGTTCTAATTTCATATGTTTACATGTACCTGTCAAGTTTTCCCAGCACCACATATTGAAGAGGCTGTCTTTTCTCCACTGTATATTCTTGCCTCCTTTATCAAAGATAAGGTGACCATATGTAAAAGGGTTTATCTCTGGGCTTTCTATCCTGTTCCATTGATCTATATTTCTGTTTTTGTGCCAGTATCATACTGCCTTGATTACTGTAGGTTTGTAGTATAGTCTGAAGTCAGGGCACCTGATTCCTCCAACTCTGTTTTTTTTTTTCTCAAGATTGCTTTGGCTGTTCGGGGTCTTCTGTGTTTCCATACAAACTGGTAAATGTTTTGTTCTAGTTCTGTGAAAAATGCCAGTGGTAGCTTGATAGTGATGGCATTGAACCTGTAGATTACTTTGGGTAGTAGAGTCATTTTCACAATGTTGATTCTTCCAATCCAAGAACACAGTATATTTCTCCATCTATTTGTATCATCTTTAATTTCTTTCATCAGTGTCTTATAATTTTCTGCATACAGGTCTTTTGTCTCCTTAGGTAGGTTTATTCCTAGATATTTTATTCTTTTGTTGCAATGGTAAATGGGAGTGTTTCCTTAATTTCACTTTCAGATTTTTCATCACTAGTGTATAGGAATGCTACAGATTTCTGTGCATTAATTTTGTATCCTGCTACCTTACCAAATTCATTGATTAGATCTAGTAGTTTTCTGGCAGCATCTTTAGGATTCTCTATGTATAGTATCATGTCATCTGCAAACATTGACAGCTTTACTTCTTCTTTTCTGATTTGGATTCCTTTTATTTCTTTTTCTTCTCTGATTGCTGTGGCTAAAACTTCCAAAACTATGTTGAATAATAGCGGTGAGTGTGGGCATCCTTCTCTTATTCCTGATCTTAGTGGAAATGGTTTCAGTTTTTCACCATTGAGGACGATGTTGGCTGTGGGTTCCTCATATATGGCCATTATTATGTTGAGGGAAGTTCCCTCTATGCTTACTTTCTGGAGGGTTTTTATCATAAATCGGTGTTGAATTTTGTTGAAAGCCTTCTCTGCATCTATTGAGATGATCATATGGTTTTTCTCCTTCAATTTGTTAATGTGGTGTATCACGTTGATTGATTTGCGTATATTGAAGAATCCTTGCATTCCTGGGATAAAACCCACTTGATCACAGTGTATGATCCTTTTAATGTGCTGTTGGATTCTGTTTGCTAGTATTTTGTTGAGGATTTTTGCATCTAAGTTCATCAGTGATATTGGCCTGTAGTGTTCTTTCATTGTGACATCTTTGTCTGGTTTTGATATCAGGGTGATGGTGGCCTAATAGAATGAGTTTGGGAGTGCTCCTCTCTCTGCTATATTTTGGAAGAGTTTGAGAAGGATAGGTTTTAGCTTTTCTCTAAATGTTTGATAGAATTCATCTGTGAAACCTTCTGGTCCTAGGCTTTTTTTTTGTTGGAAGATTTTTAAGCACAGTTTCAACTTCAGTGCTTTTGATTTGTCTGTTCATATTTGCTATTTCTTCCTGGTTCAGTCTTGGAAGGTTGTGCATTTCTAAGAATTTGTCCATTTCTTCCAGGTTTTCCATTTTATTGGCATAACATTGCTTGTAGTAATCTTTCATGATCCTTTTTATTTCTGCAGTGTCAGTTGCTACTTCTTTTTCATTTCTAATTCTATTGATTTGAGTGTTCTCCCTTTTTTTCTTGATGAGTCTGGCTAATGGTTTATCAATTTTGTTTATCTTCTCAAAGAACCAGGTTTTAGGTTTATTGATCTTTGCTATCATTTCCTTCATTTCTTTTTCATTTATTTCTGATATGATCTTTATGATTTCTTTCCTTGTGCTATCTTTGGGTTTTCTTTGTTCTTCTTTCTCTAATTGCTTTAAATGTAAAGTTAGGTTTTTTATTTGTGATATTTCTTGTTTCTTAAGGTAGGATTTTATTGCTATAAACTTCCCTCGTAGAACTGTTTATGCTGCATCTTAGAGGTTTTGGGTTGTCGTGTTTTCATTGTCATTTGTTTCTCGGTATGTTTTGATGTCTTCTTTGGTTTCTTCAATCATCTGTTGGTTATTCAGTAGTGTATTGTTTAACCTCCATGTGTTTATATTTTTTACAGATTTTTTTCCCCTGTAATTGATTTCTAGTCTCATAGCATTATGGTCAGAAAAGATTCTTGATATGATTTCAATTTTCTTAAATTTACCAAAGCTTGATTTGTGACCCAAGGTATGATCTATCCTGCAGAATGTTCCATGAGAACTTGAGAAGGAAGAATGTGTATTCTGTTGTTTTTGGAAAGAAAGTCCTATAAATATCAATTAAGTCCATCTTGTTTAATGTATCATTTAAAGCTTGTGTTTCCTTATTTATTTTCATTTTGGATGATCTGTCCATTGGTGAAAGTGGGGTGTTAAAGTCCCCTAAATGATTGTGTTACTGCTGATTTCCCCTTTTATGGCTGTTAGTATTTGCCTTATGTATTGAGGTGCACATATATTAGGTGCATAAATATTTAAATTTGTTATATCTTCTTCTTGGATTGATCCCTTCATTATGTAGTGTACTTCTTTGTCTCTTCTAATAGTCCTCATTTTAAAGTCAGTTTGTCTGATATGGGAATTGCTACTCCAGCTTTCTTTTCATTTCCATTTGCATGGAATAACTTTCCATTCCCTCACTTTCAGCCTGTATGTGTCCCTAGGTCTGAAGTGGGTCTCTTGTAGACAGCATATATATGGGTCTTGTTTTTGTATCCATTCAGCCAGCCTATGTGTTTTCATTGGAGCATTTAATCCATTCACATTTAAGGTAATTATCAATATGTATGTTCCTATTACCATTTTCTTAATTGCTTTGGGTTTGTTATTATAGATCTTTTCCTTCTCTTGCATTTCCTGCCTAGAGAAGTTCCTTTAGCATTTGTTGTAAAGCTGGTTTGGTGGTTCTGAATTCCCTTAGCTTTTGCTTGTCTGTAAAGCTTTTAATTTCTCCATCAAATTTGAATGAGATCCTTGTTGGGTAGAGTAATCCTGGTTGTAGATTTTTCTCCTTCATCACTTTCAGTATGTCCTGCCCCTCCCTTCTGGCTTGCAGAGTTTCTGTTGAAAGATCGGCTGTTAACCTTATGGGGATTCCCTTGTGTGTTATTTGTTCATTCTCCTTTACATCTTTTAATATTTTTTCTTTGTATTTAATTTTTGATAGTTTGATTGATATGTATCTTGGTGTGTTTCTCCTTGGGTTTATCCTGTATGGGACTCTCTGTGCTTCCTGGATTTGATTAACTATTTCCTTTCTAATATTAGAGAGGTTTTCAACTATAATCTCTTCAAATATTTTCTCAGTCCCTTTCTTTTTCTCTTCTTCTTCTGGGACCCCTATAATGTGAATGTTGGTGCATTTAATGTTGTCCCAGAGATCTCTGAGACTGTCCTCTATTCCTTTCCTTCTTTTTTCTTTATTCTGCTCTGCAGTAGTTATTTCCACTATTTTATCTTCCGGGTCACTTATCCGTTCTTCTCTGTCAGTTATTTTGCTATTGATCCCTTCTAGAGAATTTTTAATTTCATTTATTGTGTTGTTCATCACTGTTTGTTTGCTCTTTAGTTCTTCTAGGTTCTTGTTAAACATTTCTTGTATATTTTCTATTCTGTTTCCAAGATTTTGTATCATCTTTACTATCATTTTTATGTATTCTTTTTCAGGTAGACTGCCTATTTCCTCTTCATTTGTTAGGTCTGGTGGGTTTTTGCCTTGCTCCTTCATCTGCTCTGTGTTTTTCTGTCTTCTCATTTTGGTTAACTTACTGCGTTTGGGGTCTCCTTTTTGCAGGCTGCAGGTTCATAGTTTTTGGTGTCTGTCCCCAGTGGCTAAAGTTGGTTCAGTGGATTGTGTAGGCTTCCTGGTGGAGGGGACTAGTGCCTGTGTTCTGGTGGATGAGGCTGGATCTTGTCTTTCTGGTGGGCAGGTCCACGTCTGGTGGTGTGTTTTGGTGTGTCTGTGGACTTATTATGATTTTAGGCAGCCTCTCTGCTAATGGGTGTGGTTGTGTTCATGTCTTGCTATTTATTTGGCATAGGGTGTCTAGCACTGTAGCTTTCTGGTTGTTGAGTAAAGCTGGGTCTTGGCGTTGAGATGGAGATCTCGGGGAGATTTTCCCATTTAATATTACATGGGAGGTCTCTTGTGGACCAGTGTCCTGAACTTGGCTCTCCCACCTCAGAGGCACTGCCACGATGCCTGGCTGGAGCACCAAGAGCCTTTCATCTCCATGGCTCAGAATAAAAGGGAGAAAACATAGAAAGAAAGAAAGAAAGAAGATAAAACAAAATAAAGTTATTAAAATAAAAAATAATTATTAAGACAAAAATTTTTTAAAGTTAAAAAAAAAAAAAAGGACAGACAGAACCCTACGATAAATGGTAAAAACAAAGCTATACAGAGAAAATCACACACAGAAGCATATGCATACACACTCACAAAAAGAGAAAAAGGGAAAAAAAAAAAATATATATATGTTTGCTCCCAAAATCAACCTCCTCAATTTGTGATGATTCATTGTCTATTCAGGTATTCCACAGACCTGGGTTACATCAAGTTGATTGTGGAGACTTAATCCTCTACTCCTGAGGCTGCTGTCAGAAATCTCCCTTTTTCTTCTTTGTTTACACTCCTTCTGGGTTCAGTTTTGGATTTGGACCCGCCTCTGTGTGTAGGTCACCTGAGGGCGTCTGTTCTTTGCTCAGACAGGACAGGGTTAAAGGAGCAGCTGCTTCGGGGGCTCTGGCTCACTCAGGCCGCGGGGGAGGGAGGGGTAAAGATGCGGGGCGAGTGTGCAGCAGCAGAGGCCGGCATGACGTTGCACCAGCCTGAAGCACGCCGTGTGTTCTCCTGGGGAAGTTGTCTCTGCATCACGGGACGCTGGCGGTGGCGGGATGCACAGGCTCCCGGGAGGGAGGATAGTGACCTGTGCTTGCACACAGGCTTCTTTGTGGCTGCAGCAGTAGCCTTAGCATCTCATGCCCATCTCTGGGGTCCACACTGATAGCTGCAGCTCACGCCTGTCTCTGGAGCGCCTTTAAGCGGTGCTCTGAATCCCCTCTCCTTGCGCACCAGGAAACAAAGAGGGAAGAAAAAGTCTTTTGCCTCTTTGGCAGCTCCAGACTTTTTCCCGGACACCCTCCCAACTATCTGTTGTGGGGCCTTTAGGGACTTTCCACCCCCTCACTTGTTCCCGTAAACCAACCTCTTGCACCACTCCTTCTCCCTATTGAAACCAATTCTTCTCCCTATCGTGCGCCACTCCTTCTCCCTATCGAAACCAATTCTTCTCCCTATCGAAACCAATTCTTGGAGTTTTTCAGTTGACGGGGACTTTCCAGCCAGCGGGTAATTTTCAAGTTGCCCGTAACAGGTATACGCCCTAACCGTCACAATGAACGAACAACTGTAACCGCCAGAAGGTGGGGCAAAAGTTCCTAAGCCAATAAATTCAAAAGTCACCACATTTACCCAATCATTGTGAGAATATACCCGCCCTATGAGTAAATAAACCTATAAAAAGTATGTGATTCCGCTTTTAGGGGTTCCCCATCGGCCTCCTGCGTGAGGTTCAGGGAACCCCGGTGCATCGGCTCCTAATAAACCTCTTGCGTGTTGCAGCAGCTCTCGACTCTTGGCGATTCTTGGGCGAGTTGGAATCCCTCGTAGACCGTTTGGGTCTAACACTGTGACACACTAGCCCCTATCAGGCTGTGTTCACGTTGCCAACCCCAGTCCTGTCCCTCATATCTGACCTCCGAAGCCCGAGCCTCAGCTCCCAATCCCCACCCGCCCCAGCGGGTGAGCAGACAAGCCTCTTGGGCTGGTGAGTGCTGGTTGGCAGCGATCCTCTGTGCGGGAATCTTTCTGCTTTGCCCTCAGCACCCCTGTGGCTGCGCTCTCCTCCGTGGCTCCGAAGCTTCCCCGCTCCATCCACAGTCTCCACCCGTGAAGGGGCTTCCTAGTGTTTGGAAACCGTTCCTCCTTCACAGCTCCCTACCAGTGGTGCAGGTCCTGTCCCTATTCTTTTGTCTGTGTTTTTTTTTTTTTTTCTTTTGCCCTACCCAGGTACGTGGGGGAGTTTCTTGCCTTTTGGGATGTCTGAGGTCTTCTGCCAGCATTTGTAGGTGTTCTGTAGGAGTTGTTCCACATGTAGATGTATTTCTGATGTATTTGTGGAGAAGAAGGGGATCTCCACGTCTTACTCTTCCGCCATCTTGAGGAAGCTTAAGTATCATTTTATATGAAGTAACTAATTATGTGTGGGAGAATAATAAGAAATGTGTCAAAGGGCTAAGTTTCATTAATGCCTCTTAACTATGATTGTAAAAGTCATGTGTGGCTTTTTATTATGCATAGCAGGAGGCCTCAGGGACTTCTGTTGTCTTTATTTCTGTTGTTTTTATTTTTTTCACTTGATTAATAACATAATGAAATCATAAATAATAATATATGAAGTATTTATTAATATCATAACATTTTAAAGCCTTTTCCAAACTACCAAGATTTCCTATGACTTACACAATAAAGAAATTAATCTCTCAAGATTGTCTGCAAGCAAAATTACATATCTTTCTCAATTTATGATGTGGTTACATCCCAATAAACCCATAGTAAATCAAAAATATTCTAAGTAGAAAATGCCTTTAATACACCTAATCTACTGAACATCATTACTTAGCCTAGCCTGCCTTAAAGATGCTCGGAAAACTTACATTATTAGCCTATAGTTGGGCAAAATTATCTAACATAAAACCTATTTTATAATTAAGGTTGAATATCTACTGTAATTTTTTGAATATTGGACTGAAACTGAGAAACAGAATGGTTGTAAATGTATCAGTTGTTTACTTTCATGACTGGGGACCTTGGCTCACAGCCGCTGCCCAGCATCATGAGAGAGTATCATACTGCATATCACTCTCCTGGGAAAAGATCAAAGATCAAATTCAAAATTCAAAGTATGGTTTCTACTTGTTGTGCATTAATTTTGCATCACTGTAATGTCAAAAAATATTAAGTCAAACCATTATAAGCCAAGGACTATCTGTACAATAATATTAATTTTTAATACAAAATATTTTAGTTAAATGACTCATAAGACACTTATCAATTTAACTAATGTGTACAACAGATTTTCTTTAGGCACAGATTTTATCAGTTTGTGATTTTCCAGATTAATAAATTCAGTCTTTTTATCAGTACTTTGTCCTTGGAGAATGTGTTCATTTACTGTTCTTATTGTCCTCTTAACTGATTGACAGTTTCTTAGCTTACTATCTACTTCGCTTTAAACATACAGAGGCAAATAGTAGTAATATGTATTTCAAAAAATATGTAGTACCTTGAAAATGAATATATGTATATATTTTTATTTAGTATTATATTATGACATTGAAATCCAATGTAATACTAATATATAAACAATTATAATACAAATATACACGAATACATGTTGCAGGCCTTGACATTCATTGCAATGAAAAGAATACACATGCAACTATTGTAATTGATAAAAATCACCTTGGATACTCTGAATGCATTAAAGTCATAGAGGGGAATGAGATATAGCTGCACATTATATTAAAGGAAAACTTTCTATAAAAGATTGTAATTAAAATATTTTAATAAAATTTCTATGTTTGAAGACGGAGCTCTCTATAATCAAGACAGGTGATATCAAGCCTTGAAACTGTTTTACAAAGATGTGTAAACAGATTCAGTGTTTAGAATAAAAATATTAAAAAGTTAATGTGTACTATGTAGCCGTGTCAGGAAAGGGAAAATAATTCACAATATCTTCTCTCTCACATATGTGTGGGTGAGTGTATGTATGTACCAGTACGCTACAAAAAGAGCTGATTCAGGTATCTTGGAAATATTCCTCACTTATTTTACCAGTAATAAACTTTAAACTATTGAATTTGTTCTGAAAAACTTTGTCTCAGACATTGCTTTGCTCCTTATGCTTCCCAATGATTGCCTGTATCTAGCAAGATCTTTCTAGCAGTCCTCACTTTTCAATTTTAAAGAACAGAATGTCCTGGCCATTAGACCTCTATTTGTCATCAAAGGTCTGCTTTTATGATTTGACTGGGATTGTTGATTATTCTAAGTATTCATTTTGGCTGTATGTGGTAAGCAACTATTCGATGAAGACTGTAACAAAAGATTGTGTGTGTCTGGCTTCAGGAAACATTGTTTTTGTATCAATACTGGTGACATTTTAGGGCCTTTCCATGGTGCTCCCCCAGGACTTGAGTTAACCAAAGGTAATGGAGTAGAAAACAAGGACACTTTGCAGCAACTACCTCTCCTCAATAGACAATTCTACTGAAATATAAATAGAGGGAGTTTCTTTGGGAAATTTTTTTCTTCCCATTAATTTCTACCTTTGTCTAGGTCTGAATTCCAAATATTTCATCGCTTCCCTCCTCCATACTTAACCCTTGCCCAATAATGGTAGCTGAGTCAAAGGACTTTTCTCTCCTTCACTAATGTTTCCATATGTTACTACCATTTAGAGAATTTATCATATCACTGAGTATAAAGGAGAACATTATTCCAATGTGACATATTGGGAAAATAAAGCTCAAAATATTGTATATTGGCTTCAGTCTGTAGGTAGAACAGGAGCTAAAAACTCAGATGTTCATTCTCAATCTGTAAAACTCAGTAGGTCAATGAAATAGTTTTTTGTTCATTTTTGTTTTTGTTTTTACAAGTTGCTATTTTAAGCAATCTCAAAGTTCATATCTGGCAAGCCAGGATAGAGTTTTTTTGAAATTTTTGTTTCACTGCATGAACCTCCAGCTATTGCCTTTGAATGGAATACAGTATAAATCTTGAGGAAGGAAAGAGCTTCTGAATCACAATAACTCATTGAGTCAAAGAATTTTTATCACTACCCACTGGTGTTAACTCTATATCACATGATCTCCTGGTGAGAAAATTCTAAAAAAAAAAAAGAAAACAAAGCAACATAAAACAAAAAATCTAAAGACTACGATCTGCCATTCTTCTTTATGAAACATCCAGCAGAGGTGGCCGTGGAGCTCTAGGAAAGAAAACCCTGAGTCATTTCTAAATGTGCAACACAGTTTAATACTACTGTTCTAAAACGTTCTCCTTCTAGTCTATTCAGTAAAACGGCATCTAAGGGCATTATTAAAAATTTGTCATAGTAAAAAACTAACCAAAAAAAAAAAAAGAAAAAGATAAATTTCCAATAAATATTGATCATTGAAATTGACATCAGTTTGTACATTGAGAAATTTCCTATAATACTATTATCTTAATATTCTGTGCTCTTTTGGGGGGTAAGATGGCTAGTCATAATGTTCTAAATTTAATCATTTTAATCTTTCTTTTTAACCCTTTTGTTGCAGGTGAAGAAATGTAGAACATACAGAAATGATGAGAAGTCCAGTCTAGTGGGTGTATGTGACTATTCAAGGAGAAAAAAAAATTACATGTCATTATATTAAGTGATTTTAGTAGAAATATATCTGAAAAATTGCACTCAGATTTTGCCAGTGAAACTAATTATGATGGTTCTCCAGGAACTGAAGTAGTTATTAAAAAGCATGCTGTTATCTGCTAAATGAGTAATTTAAGAATCTCTGGGACTCTGAGAAGGGAGGGGACCCAAATGGGCAATAAACACTGAAGGGTTTTAACAAAAAAAACCTGTAGATACATCTTCTCTGCTCCCTAATTGAGAAAACCAAGAAATCAAAAGAAAATAACCTAGTTGAAAAGTTATACATTTCTAAGTCTAAGAGAGTAGGTACTGAGTCAGGCAAAGAAAATCAAGCAAACTCACAAATTATATGTTACAGATAAGCCTGTGTTAAAATGTGTGAGCTAATTAAAAGATCTATTTTCTGGGTTTCTATAGTCTCTGGTACTAGTATTGAAATTTACATTACACTCCAACTCCAAAGTCTTTTATAAAGAGAGATAGATAAGTTATATATATATTATTTATATTTAAAAATATGAGTTTTTTAAATGTAAAAAGTGAGAATATATATACTATATATTGTAATACATAAAATTTCATTTTTGAGTGAAAAGATCAGTAATTGTGTTGCTTATGAATGTGAGTACCCCCTTTTTCTTTCATCTAAGACAAATAGTTTATTTTGTTTATGATTTAAGTTTCATTTGTTGATATTAATATACCAAATGAACTATATATGTTGATGACTTTTGTTTGTGTTTATGCTTTAAATATTACTTTGATATCAAACTTTTATTGGCAATTATCCTTTCTTTCATTTCCTCTTATTTTGAAGGTAAAAAATGGCAATATACCAGTCTAAGATATGCATGGATTTGATATTTGTTGAAGAAAGCAAAAAATATATTTAAAAAAATCAATGTAGAAAATTATATACACTAATAAAAGGATTTGTTTCTTTTAATTTTTTATTACACAGTAGTTACAATTTTAATTCATTGTTTATATTTAATACTTAAATTCTTATGTCAAGTTTTCTGATCCCGGAAGATCAGACAATAATGCCTTCTCTATGTGATAAATTTGTTTCCCATGTTAAAGATTGAGGTCTGCATTGAGGAAATCCTCTCTTCTCCTTAGACTATATTTATAACATTAGCCATTAAATTAAAACATATATTCCTCTTATCACAGAGAGGGAAGAACAAGGTATTATGCCTACTTCAAAATAAATTCATTACTACCTGTTGAATACGTGCTGAAAGTAAGAAGAGCATAGTTGTCAATTACTTTGTAAAATTCAGAAAATCTCATATAATATCCATAAAATTGAGATTTCCAATGTATGAACAAGTTTTAGGTTACATATGTATTTCTAAAGAAATGAATCAGAATGAAATACATTTTATTACCAAAGGCATAATAAAGGCTAGTTCCCAGCTTGCCCGTGAAAAGTGTTTCAAACATTTATATAATTTAAGTATATACATTCATTTAAAATTTAAGGAGCTTGTACCGATAATTATAGCTATCATTTAGCATTTTCAAACTGTTTTACCTACACTGTCTCAGGAAATGTTTGCCAAAATCCTGTGAAGTAGTTATTTTTAATTATGTTTTAAAAATGGAGAAACTAAGTTGTATATAGTTTAAGTATCATTTCAAGAAACGAGGTAGAAAGTTGTGGACATGGTATAGACTAAGATGTTTATTTTATCAAAGATATTTTTTGATCATTGGGGTGAATGTAAAGGTGAAGTTGAATCACACAAAGAGATCAGCACCAAACCATCCTTAATAGACAAGAAGGAGCTTCTCTTTGGTGTCTTATGTATCTGATTCAAAGGTAGCTGGATGGAATCCAACATCATTCATGATTGTATTTAAAGTGACTGGAAAACCAGGCATACAGAAATAATGTTTACATTAAATATAAATATTCCTCTTTTATTAACTCATTCCTACTTCTTTGAGTTTCAGAGACTTCATCTTAGATCCACAAGCTATGTTGATAAAATTTTAGCATTATCATATTTATAAGAGATAAAATTAGAAGCTTATTACTTTTTCTCAAAATTTCTGTGATGGTAATACTTTAATAGCCAAAAATCAGTGATGAGATTCTCATCATATTTATCTTTTAAATAAATATTTTATGTTATGAGAATATAGATTTTTCTAGTTATAGACATATAAAAATGAATTTCAATTTAAATAAAAAATAACTGCTATTTCTGAGAAAAAGAGTTCAGGTTCCGTGTGGTTTCAATAACATGATACAGAAAAAAATATTTATAAACAGGGAAAGTCAGTATAAGTAGCATGTTGATTTATTCCACAGAAGAACCAGAGAGTAGCACCAACAGTGAGAGCAAGGGTTGAGAACTGATCAGAAAATAGAAATTTATTAATTGTAAAGAGATTTCAATGGCAGGAAAAAGTGGAAGCTACCATTGTTTCAGAGAGTCATTCAAAGCCATGAATAAGTTAATTGTTACCTATATATGCTATGATAATAATAAAAGATGAACTAGTTTTACTATCTACAATAGCCAGGTCATGGAATCAACCTAAATGTCCATCAACAGATGAAAGGATAAAGAAGATGTGGTACATATACACAATGGAATATTACTCAGTCATAAAAAGGAACGAAATAGGGTCATTTGTAGAGACATGAATGGATCTAGAGACTGTCATACAGAGTGAAGTAAGTCAGAAAGAGAAAAACAGATATCGTATATTAACACATATATGTGGAACCTAGAAAACTGGTAGAGATGAACCAGTTTGCAGGGCAGAAATAGAAACACAGATGTAGAGAACAAATGTATGGACACCAGGGGGGTGAAGTGGTGGGGGGTGGTGGTGGGATGAATTGGGAGATTGGGATTGACATATATATACTAATATGTATAAAATAGATAACTAATAAGAAGCTGTTGTAGAAAAAATAAATAAAATTTAAATGATAAAAACAATAATAATAATAAAATGGTAGCTCTAAGTTCAACCCCCCCAAAACATAGATGAGCTAGCTTTTAAGCAGTTTGACTTGAGTCAGCACCCAAACTTGTTTTTAATGCAAGAAATATCAAAACAAAGCAAGGCAAAAGCAATGTGTTAAGAGGAACTTATTGCAGTTACTACTGGCATTAGTGAGGGCTTTCTAGAGAAACAGACTCAATAGAATATATATATATGTACAAATATATATAATATTATGTTGTTATTAATATTATTTAAAGGTTAACATTATTAATTAGTATATACATATATGTATGCATGCATTATAAAAGATTTAATATAAGGAATTGCATCACATGATTATGGTTCCAAGATCTGCTGTGAAGTAGGAGATCTGGGAGAGCTGATGGTGAAGTTCTAGACCAAAGGCCAATAGGCTTGAAACCCAGGAAGATCTGATGTTTTAATTCAAGTTCAAAAGCAGGAAGAAACCAATGCCCTGGTTAGAAGACAATTAGATAGGAAGAATTTCCTCTTATTCATAGGTAGATCAGCTTTTTGTTTTATTCATGTTTTCAACTGATTGGATGGGGCTCACCCACATTAAGGAGGGCAATCTGTTTTTCTCAAACTACTGATTTTAAATGTTAGTCTCATTCAAAACCACCTTCCCAGACACATCCAGAATAATGTTTGGTCAAATGTCTGGACACCCAAAGGCTCAGTCAAGCTCATGTATTAAGTTAACCATCACATTGCTACGTTACCATCAAACACTCATCCTAGAAAATTTGGATTCTCCTTCAAATTTCACACACTCTCTAATCAGCACCCAATGTATCAAATCTACCTCTACAACAATTTGTGAAAAGATCTACTTATTTGTACTCCACTTCCTCTTCCATATTTATAATGATAGAGCCTGTAATCTGCTTCAAATTTTGTAAAATGCCTGTGTGTAAAGGATTTCTTCATACAAGCCACCATTGTTACTACAGCACTTTTGAGAAAATATTATAGGAAAACATTTGAAACATGGGCAGACATGTTAATTGTGGCATTATTTGCAATATAAGTATTGTAAAACATTTAAGTTCCCATTGGTGGTGATGGAGGAGTTGTGTACATTCTTATAGATCTATAAAGTGAAATAAATTCATTCATTAGGAGAAAAACTGGAAGACTTACAGAAACAACAGCTAAATAAAACAAAGCAAAACACAATAACAATCACAAGAACTCACTGAAAAATAGAATCAGAGAATCATCTCATTTTGTTATAAAATGAAACACACTGTTTTGTTATATATACATAGGTCACACATGTATACAGTCTTGGCATATCATCCAATGTCTCTCAACCCAATTTTCCAACTTCCTCTCTCCTATACCTGTATGTACATTACATTCCAGCCATTAACTATTCATTATTCATTCCTTGGATATGAACTTTAATTTACAAATAATGGATTTTGCCCATATTGACCACTCAGTTTCATTATATTTCCACCCTAATTCTGCCTTTTAAAATTCTACTTATTTTGTTCAATTGTAAACCCATATGAGGTCTCTTTGAGGAACTTTTTCACATTGCAACAGGGTTTCTCAAGCTTGGGTGTATTTATATATTTATATATATATATATTTTTCGGTACGCAGGCCTCTCACTGCTGTGGCCTCTCCCGTTGTGGAGCACAGGCTCCGGACGCGCAGGCTCTGCGGCCATGGCTCACGAGGAGGGGTGGGGCCCAGCTGCTCCGCGGCATGTGGGATCTTCCCGGACTGGGGCACGAACCCGTGTCCCCTGCATCGGCAGGAGGACTCTCAACCACTGTGCCACCAGGGAAGCCTGGGTGTATTTATATTTTGACTCAGGTAATTATTTGTTGTGTGGGCTTCCTTTTGCACTGTAGGATGTTTACAGCATCCCTGCCTTCTACTCTATATATGCCATAACCCACATCCCCCAGTTCTGAAAACCAAAAATATATCCAGATATTGACAAATGTTTATTATGTAGGGGAGAGTGTTGGTGTGCAAAACTGCCCCTGGCTGAGAAACATTGCTCTGGCGCGTGAACATATCTCTCACTCTTTACATTCCTACGGTACTTTATTTGTGCTTCTATTTTGGCATATATCACATTCATCTCATATTTTAGTTAGCTGAGCATTAAGAGTCTCTCCTATTTTGTGTGAGGATCTACACTTAATGTATATTTGTTACACAGTGTTGTATAAGCAATATTATTCATGTTGCAGGTACATTGTTTATTATATGTAATTGAATCCCAATACCTATTCACTATGTTTAAAGATACATTCAGAATCATTGATACTAATAATATAATTTGTTGTTGTTACAATTAGGTTATCTATTAGTAGATGTAGGTTTGCAATGTCAGAACTCTAGAGGCTGTTTGATATTCTCTCATGTTTCTATCTTTAATAAACAACTACCAGATGGATAGTGGTGTCGTGCTTTGGTGTTAAAGATGGCTTACTTTGTTATAGCATAGCTGATTAAAACAAAGATTAACATGTCTTTTGACTGATTAATAATTCTTTACAACAAACACACTCTTTTTTTTAAAACAACTATGTGTATATTAGGTTAAAGATTAATTCAGATTAATTCACAGGTTCTAAGTGTAATTCAAAGTAAGCTCTTCTTTCTACATCTATCTCTGTATTTACAAATATGTAATGAACACTAGATGCAAGATTAAGAACATATAAAGAAAAAACATGGATTTCTTTACTTCATGTTAAATATTTAATGCTACTTAATCTAACTTTTTTTTCCTCCAGTGTTGAAAAATACATCAATTTTAACTGAATCTATCTTGTTAGCAGAAAACTTTTCATTACATGTATAAGGTTTTACTTCTTTGAACATAAAAGAAACAACAAAATATACACTAGAATACGCTTTTGCAACTTACTCCTAACTCCCTCATACTGCTAAATATTAAAAAAAATTTAATATATGTTTTATCACTACTGTCTGCCTATTTTCCTATTGAATAAATGAATAATAAATTACAATGTGGTGGGGATTTCAAAGCCAGACACACTGACAGCAGAGAAAGTAACAGTTTATAGTTGACAGGGTGACATAGATAAAGGAAGTAGAAGTTACATCTCTCTATATTTATTAGTACAATAATATTTTGATCACATTGAATCACCAATTAAAATTTTATATATGTTCACTATTTTCTGCATAAAGAAGCAGAAAAATCCATTATATGCTGTGGGAATCATTCTATCTTATACAGGTTTGATATTTTTAAAAAATATTTGAAAAATTATTTTCAGATAATTTAAATTATTTGAATAATCCATCCATATGTATGCACTCACATCTCAGTATTCTTGACTCATATATAATAACTAATCGTAAGATACTAAAAGTAATGCAGAAGTACCTAGCTAGACTCTCTGGCTCTCTGAGACTTCAGCCTTATCTTGTGAAAACTAAACCACAGAGATGGGTAGAATTACAATTTGAAGGTGAGTGAAGATGCTGGCAATGGCATTGTCCTCTGTGCTACAGCAGATGGTCCATCTCTTGCAGACCAAGTACCTAGGTGTCCTCAAAGACACCTCACATCTGAAATTCTGCTATGGCACATCAACAATGAGCTTTATTCCTTTCATTCTGCTTTCCTTCCATTTTCTCATAGTATCTCATCATACAGCTGCTGCTTTTAACTTTCTAAATTTAGGTTTATAATGGTCTGTTAGAATATTTTAAAAAGTGGTCTTCTATGTCTGGATTCATCCCAAATATATGCTAATATGCCTTATAGAAAATAATTGTGGCCACCTGCTGCTCTCATGTAAACATCCAAAAATATGAATAGATATCTATAAAATATTTCCTCTTCTTGACAGACCTACTTCTGTTAATGTCATAATTCTCCATGGCATCCACGTTTTATATCACCTTTGATCCTTTCTTTCAATAAAAATTCTTTCCCAATAATGAATTATACCCAATATTCTAACAACTCTTGTTTTTATTTCCTTCCTCCCAGCCACTCCTACCTAAAGCTTGCTTTTGACTTTTATAATCCATATTCCAGATCTCTCTCTGAATACATACACACAAACAATGGATTTTAAATTCCCACAGAATAAAATCAGAATGACAAAATCTGGTGATGAAATCTATTTCTAACCTGAACTTTATTGGGTTTTCTATCAATGGAAATCAATGGAATGGCGACTTGAGCCTGAGTCTCACCTAAAATTTTTGTAAATTGAATACCTTTGCCCAATTTATTCCAAATCATCTTGTATAATTTTTTCCTAAAGTAAATATTTTAAATCACTTTCTTACATATTTTTAGAAGTCTTGAATACAATTATATTCACAAAATCTTGCTGTATATTTCAAAGCATTAACACACAAATCAAATTGAAAACAATAGTAGTAATAGGCAGAGAAGGAGAAATAGCTTTTATCAGCATCATTTTCCACTTTTACCTTATATAAATAATGTTCCATATTCAGAGAAATATATTTGTTATATCTAGTCACTTTCTACATTCTGTTACTTCGCACAGACTATCCTTCCCACTCAATAATCTTCTCTCCTTTGCTGCATGGAGTGGCCCATCTCAATCCCTCTCACTCTAAAATCCCAAGCCTAAAGTGATCTCATCTTCTCTGAATGCCTGGAAATTACTTTCTGGCACTACAAGGTGTCCTAGGCTTATCTTGTATTTTTCTTGCTCAAGGCCTACAATCAGCCATTTCACTAATAGACTTTGTTCCTTTTATCAAAAAGTTACATTTAGAAACCAAGTCTAGCCACTGAGTGTGCTCAGTGCTCTTTGGGTGTCATTGCTTCTAGACTTCCCAGAGAACAGAGGTAGGTAATGCTGTACATATCCAAAAACATTTATATTTATATACATATAGCTACAGTTATTTCTGTATCTATCAAACTGTATGTACATTAATCTCTACTTGAATTATTTTTATATTTTAAAAGAATGCATCTGATAGAATACACTTACTATGAGCCAGACTTTGTGTTTTTAAATGCATATGTTTTTCATTTATGCCTCAAAACAACCCTGTCAGATGGCTGTCATTCTTATCCTCATCTTGTATGTAAAGAAAACTAAGGTTAAAAAGATTAAATTACATTAATGCAATAGTGGTATATGCCAGTTAAACGTAATATGCCTACATGTTGGAGCCAAATTGCAGAGGGGCACAAATATATGCCTGAAAGGCAAAGGGAAAAACTGAACACCCTTTCTTTCTTCCTTTCTTTTTTCTTTCTTTCTTCTTTCTTTCTTTTTCTTTCTTTCTTTTTTGTTTCTCTTTCTTTCTTTCTTTCAGAAAAATATAATATTATTTCTAGACTTTGGGTGAAAATATTTTGCCCGAGTGTGAAGAGCATAACTTGCTGGTAAGCTCCTTTTTATTCACAAATACTATATGAATTACTGTGCTGAACATCACAAGGTTATGCCTGGGATTTTAGCAGAATGCTATGATCAACTAACAATGCCTGCAAAAGATACCTGAGAGGCAAGTGGCAGTATGCTATATTTAGTAACTCTATTATAGCAGCCTATTTTCAGTATTCCCTGCTTTCAATTAATCATGAAATTCCCACAACATAGAATTTAGTAAATTCAATTAATTTTTTAAACTCATCTATGTTCTCTACAAAACTGTAAATGTTATTACAAAAAATATTTATATCCATCTTGTTAATTTTTGCATCTGGTGTCTAATATAGTGCATAGCACATACATGAATTATAAATTATAAAAACAAAGGTTAAAATGTATAGCTCACTTTGAAACCACGTTTGAACAAACAGAACCTTATTAGGTGAAAAATATGTATAAACAAGTTTAAATAATTGATACCTAATAAAATGTTCTCAAAGGTCATCTGGGAATTGCTAGTATCCTAACAGTTATTTATATTGAGATGCAAATGACAGAAGAAATTTTCCAATATCAAATTTTTTAACATCAGCTATAGCAATAGTCCTATATAACTTCATTATTGCTGCAACAGTTATAAAATCAATAACTTGTAAAGTATTTGATGTAATGAATATTCATGTTGCACAGATAGCAATAGAAATGCTTCAAGAGCTCCACCCCCTTTTTAATACATTTTGATGACATAGTGCTCTCTGTGGCGTAAATATTTCACCTTATATTAGTTTATTCTTAAATGCACTAAAGCATGGAGATGAATGCTATAACCTTAACAGATATGAAGTATTGTTATGAATTATTAGAACAGAATCTTCAGTGTCTATTGAGGAATCTTACCTTGTTTTAGGAGTATACATCCTCTGTAGGAGAGATAACAGAAACCACTTCCATTGCACTCAAAAAGAGCAATCTACTATACAGAGTAAAGAGTGGCAGAGAAAATAGATTGCATTTCTCTCCTGAAATCTACACAGAAAACTACAGTCAGTGACATTTTTATTATTTCTATATGTTAACAAAAAGTATTAAGATTTGAATGGATGAATTTATTTCTTTATCCAGAAACCTGAGATAACATAGCATTTTTTGTTCTATCTGCAATATGACCAGGAGAAATTGTTATGAATATGTTTACTTTTTCTGATAAAATGCTAAAGGACAAAGTTATTCACCCTTATTTATAATGAACAAAATAATTTTATACATTAGAATATATTTTCTATCAGTAGTTTTATAACTTATATTCTATTAAGACATATAGAATGATGGGAATTATGGATAAGTTAAAAATAAGATGAGTTTTAGAAAAAATATAATACTTATCTTTGAAGTATTTTTTTCTTTTTTAAATGCTTTAAGATTTTTTGTAATTTGCAATATTTATGGTAGTGTATTACTTCAATGTCCAGAGAGGTAGGAAGTATACTTGCATAATGAAGCATATTTATCAAGAATGTTAAGACAAACATAATTTCTAATAACCAAAAAAAAAAAAAAAAAGATCAAGGTGTGAGTTCAATCAGAGAATTTCAGAGACAAAATATTTACAATTTATTTTTCTTATTGTGATGATGCAGTCTAGTAGTATAGATCTCACTGGGAATTAAAAATGCATAATTCTTCTGTTCATGCCTTGCTCTATGGAAGCAATTAAAAAGAGATACTAAACATAAAACGTGTTCCCCGAAATGACATTGTTATTAGTTGATTATATTGGAACTTAAAACGAAAAGATCAGTTATAATGCATATTTGGAATTTAATAAGAAGTTTGTAGAATTTTTAAAGTGCTTCAGATTTTAATGGATCTTGCTCTTAAAACAAAGTATGCAGGGTTTCTCTTTTCTCTTTAATATGTGCAAAATATTCATTACGGTGATTTACTGAGAATCTCTTTGGCTTCATTTTGTGAGCCTGGAGGTCAACATTTGGGTGCAGAGAGTTCCTAGTCACTCTTATTATTATCATTTTTATAACCGGGAGCAGCACGGAAGGCAGATCCTTTCTCAGCTTGTAAATGTCAAGTGGGTTGCTTTTGGAATGTATATTTTCAGTCATAAATTAAAGTGTAAGAATAGCTATAAAGTGTTTCAGTTAGAAGATATTTATTGTGTTTCCACCTGGAAACAGCAGGGCATTCCTGTGAAGAATATTTTTACGGTGTCTATTTGAGTTGTGTCGCAGATACAGTTCTTAAATAATTTGTTGTTGTTTCAGATTTTTATCCTGAGTTTTATGATGTAACTGTGTCAACATTAAACCAGAAGGTTATGACACCATCCTTTCTCCCTGCTGAATTGATGACCCAGGTAATTTCAGAATAGCATTTTTTTCCTAACAGAAAAATTGCTACTAAAATGAAACAAAAGCTAGCTTGCAATTACTTGCAAAAACATTTACAGCCATCTACAAAATTTCACTCAAATAACCATACTCCATTTTTTGCATTCAAATAGCATATTTAAACAAGCAACCCCAGGCACATAGTACAAAATTCTAACATAACCTTGTACTTTTTAGTTATCAGTTTTCTTCTACAAATATTTCTCCAGAATATCACAATAGTTTTATGAGGTAGGGTGACTAGTATTATTATTTCTATTTTTCTCAGGTTAAACTTGAGGTTAAAAGGTTTGACCAAAGGTTAATTACTTAAACAAAACTGAAAATTAAACTTCCATATTTGTATTCTAGTATGCTTTCCTGGAAAACACTTGAAGATAAATCCATTTTTGTTGTTTGACTGAGGATGGCTTTCAAGCCCTCTGCCTCCCCATCTGCCCCACATCTAGGCAAAGGATTAATAAATCCTTGGTGCTCTTTCCTTTGGTGTGTTGAAGTGTTGCTCAAGTCATGGCTTCTCCAAGCCCCACCCCCTTATCACAATAAAACCCAAGCCATTCTTCTAGCCTTCTCTCCCTCAAGCTATTTGTGAACCAGCTTTAGAGACTGTTTTGCTTTCTCCCATAAGCCTCATTATGTCAGTTACCTTCTTGGACATCATCATTCTTTATGTTTGACCACATTTTTGGTATGAGGGGAAGGGACATACCTCACCTTTCAATATGGCCACAAAATAGACCATAGACATAAATTTGAAATCTTCCTTCCACATCTCTACAAATAAAATAGTTCTCCTGCTTGCTTTCTTCGTATAATCCTTGCCTATATTTGCACTAGATGGTCATTTCTCTTTAAGATTCCTCCTGTTGCAATTGTCTCTTGCCAGTAGTCCCTCTCCTCCTCCATGTTCCTTTCATACCTGTGGTCTTTCCATGCCCTGTTTTAGAGTACACGTGACAATATACATTTATTGTTCTACTTATAGCAAGAAAAAAGTTACACAGGAACATGGAAATTTGCATTTTTAAATTAAATATTGTTAGAGCACGGGTTGGAAAACTTTTTGAGGAACGAATTAGTGACTATTATAGGCTCATGGACCAGATTGTTTCTGTCACATCTATTCAACTCTACAGTTGTAACACAAAAGCTGCCATAGACAACACATAAAGAAAGAGGTATGGCTTTATTTCAAGATAAAGTAAAAATTGAGCTATCATATGATCCAGCAGTCATACTTTGGGTATATATCTGAAGGATTTGGAATCGGTATCTTAAAGAGATATCTGCACCCCCATGTTCATTGCAGCAAAAGCCGATATATGGAAATAACCTGAGTGTCCATCAATAGATGAATGGATAAAGAAGATGTGATTTGTGATTTATAGATAGATAGATAGATAGATTATACAAACACACACAATAGAATATTATTCCACCATGAGAAAGGACATCTGCCATTTTCAACAAGTATTTGAGGCCATTATGCTAAGAGAGATAAATGAAGACAAAGAAAGACAATATTGTATGAAATCACTTATATATGGAATCCCAAAATAAATTGAACTTGTTAAAACAGAGAGTAGAATAGGGATTACCAGTATCTGGGTGTAGGGGAATTGGGGAGATGTTGTTTAAGGGTACAAACCTGCAACTAACAGATAAATAACTTCTGGAGATATAATGCAGAACGTAGGAATTATAGTCAACAATGCTATATTATATACTTCAAAGTTTCTAAGAGACTAGACCTTAACTGTTCTCAACATAAAAAAAGAAATAATAATTATGTGACACAATAAAGGGTTTAGCTAAAACCTCTGGAGTAATTGTATTGCAATATATAAACGTATCAAACCAAAACATTGCACATCTCAAATTACACAATGGTATATGTCAATTATATCTCAATTTTTAAAATGATAAAAAATGTATTAAAAAAAAGCAAGTGCCAACTATACTTGACCTATAAGCTGCACTATGCCTACCCCTATGTTATTCCTATGCAATTTACTGCAAAGAGGTAGCAAACCAAGAAAAAAAATTCTCACCCAGTATCACTTAATTAGTTTAGCCTTTAACACTTAAGAAAACAAATGATAGAAAGGCTAGATAACAACAGTATAGATGTTTCAAGCAAGTGCAGTAATTATTTTTGTCCTGAGTTCCATAGACTAGGCATATAATAACTATTTATTGAATAAATGAAGTAACAATTTGTCACACACCACTGAAGACATTATATCAGCCTTCAGAATATAAATTTAGTATTTAAAATTGGAAATGGATAAGTAAAGTGTTTTTCCTAAAATTTTTTTATAAAATTTTATTTATTTATTTATTTATTTATTTATTTATTTATTTTTGGCTGCGTTGGGTCTTCATTGCTGCACGCAGGTTTTCTCTAGTAGCAGCGAGTGGCGGCTACTCTTCATTGTGGTGCGTGGGCTTCTCATTGGGGTGGCTTCTCATTGCAGAGCACAGATTTTAGGCACGTGGGCTTCAGTCGTTGTGGCATGCAGGCTCAGTAGTTGTGTATCATGGGCTCTAGAGTGCAGGCTCAGTATTTGTGGCTCACAGGCTTAGTTGATCTGCAGCATGTGTGATCTTCCCGGATCAGAGCTCGAATCCATGTCCCCTGCATTCAAAGGCAGATTCTTAACCACCGTGCCACTAAGGAAGTCCCTGAATCAGTATAGTTTTAACATAAATAATGCAGAATATTATCCACCAAAAATATAAATCTAAGAGTATAGCTGTCAAGTGTATTCTAGCCATGAACTGATCCATGAAACATTAAAATATAAAAACCTGTGAACTAACATTCTGAATAGCTAGATCTAGCAAACTGACTTTCTTATTCAAATAAATATTGCCCTTTATAATTCTAAACACATATATGGTTTCTAAGGAAAAATGCACTCACTTTAACAGATTTAAAACATCATTTTATAACTGTAATAACACATTCCATTGAACAATTCTGAAATAAATACAAAGTTGTGCTAGTTAAACATGTTTGGCTTTGGTTCCTGCCCAAAAACACATCCAAAAGATTAAATCTGCAATAAAACTAGCCAAAGGCCTCCGAAGGATATTAAGATAGCTGCCTACTCTGCTTTTGATTGCTAGTTTACTAAAAATTCTCATTTGTATCTAGATCTGAACTCTGAATAATGTTTTTTTTAAATGTAACTCCAATGGATTTGATAATCTTTATGAAGAGTTTTGAATAAGAGTAATGCCCTGATCTGAATTCTATTATCTTTGATCAGAATTCCATTCTTTATTTGGCCATAGGGTAAGCAATTTTGCCACAGCAGTCATGGGAATTTTGTCTGAATATGAAGAAGACAGATAAGCATTTCTTATAGTAAGTATTCATTAATATTATCCATAAATACATATTTTCATCCTGAATATCTCTGACTTTATATCAATAGGGATATACAGGCAAAAGAATCATGTATGGTTCCTGCTTTCACTGAATTTTGAATTAGTAAGAAATGCAGACAGCATGCAGGAAATTAGAATATATGGCATGGTGAGATAATATTAGACATGTTTGTTGAAGTTTTTTTAATATTACTCACTTAATTTTTCAATTGTTCCTATTCAATAATCATCAGCTTTATTTCCCTTTAAAAGGAAAGATTGAAAGAATAGAAAACAGAAATAGCCTTAATATCTTTCTGGCCTTTCATTTTAAACATCTAAACCCTTAGAGAAGTTTAAGGTTCTTGTGGAATAGGTTAAAGAAAGATGATTCAGGGTATATGACAAACGTCTTTGGCAGAAGCAGTGTGTGGATGTGACACCACTCACTTCATTACCAGAAAGTACCTATCATGAGTAGGAGGGTAGAAGAGAAAAGTGAAAGAAATGGGGCTTTTTTAGACTACTTGCCAGGACTACCTGAGAAATGTCAAGCACCTGGAAAGAAAATGAATATGTAGATGCATCTGGGCAGATCAATGCATGGACAGTCCTTACAGAGAGTTTCTGCTCTCAAGTGAAGCATAGAAGAAGCAAAGATTTCCAGAAGCCATGACCAGCATTCAATAGGATGTTGGACAACTCAGTTATTTCTGTGAAGACCTGATGTACCCTGCAAAATCCATGGCAGTAGAGAAGTCTGCTTTCCCCCACAAAATAATCTTAATTTCAGTGGAAGCAGGGAGGCAAACACAAGAATATTTTCCACCATCCTGTTTGAAGGGAACTGATTATAAATTAAATCAAATTGTATAATATTTTAGAGACAAATATGGGACTTTCACACCTCTTTTTGAAGTCTGTGACTCATATTCTCTAAAACTATAATTACTCCAAAATATGATGCATACAACATATAATGAAGACACAATTAGTAATTAAGAAGCTTGTTAGAGCTTAGGAACCTTAAGTTTTAGACTCAACAATTGTATACATATTAGTGCTATTCACTTTGATAAGAAACATGTGAGTGGATTAAAAGTGTATTTTTTGAAGGATATGCATTTTAGGCAACACTGAAGCATGAGTGGAAGTGAAATTTAGATTTGTAAGTCTCTGGTTCAGAAGTATCAACTAAACCTGAGGCAGGAGGTAGACCCCAGGTTAGACACTTACAACTAGCCTCTTGTTTAAACTTTGAAAATAAAGATAATAACAGGAACAGGGTAAGCAGCTAGACTTTGTCTCCTGTGGACCTACAAGATAATGGGAACATCAGGAACAAGGAGGGCTAAGCCCTGCTTAGGTAAAAGATATAAGGAGACCACATATTTCTCATTCTTGGGGTCAAGGAACCCCCCCCCCCCCGCCGCCAAGCTATGCATAGGCAGAAAGGATTCTCAGGGGAGGGGGTGCTAGACCATAATATGTTTTGCTAAATTCCCAGAGACCCTTGCTCTGGAATCCATCTTGGCTAAAAGATGCATGCACACACAGGGGAGGCCCCTGGGCCAGACCAAATATGAACTCAAAGACAGACAAAGCAAGATAATTGACCAGAGGAAACCTGGAAGAACTGCCCCCATATAAGTAATTCTCTTTCTCAGTCCAGCTGTGCTTTCTCCACATGTATCTCCTCTCCTAATAAACACCTTACTTTCCTCACTTTTCATCTCTTTGCTGAATTCTTTCTTCAAAACAAACAAGAGCCAGTGTTCTGCTCCTAGCCACTAGCTCCTGGTGTTGTAATGGTTAATATTTGGTGTTTTCACCACCATGGCCCTGGTTCTATCCCTGGTTGGGGAACTGAGGTCCTACTTCAAGCTGTCACATGCTGCAGCTACCCCACAGCTACCGGAGATCAAACCTATGGAATGAAATATTCCAGAAATATTCCGGGGAAATTGTGTGACTGAGAAGAGTAAGGGTCACAATACAGAAAGCCAAAGAATTTCAGTTTTAAAGGGATGAGCACAAGAACAGGACTTTACAAATGAGATTGTTAGTGAACAGTCAGAGGCTTTTGGAGGAAATGCAGAATGGTGTTTTATCTCAGAAGCCAAAATCAAAGTGCATCACAGGAGGAACATCAGGGCTAGCAGTGCCAGATGATGCCAAAAGATCAAGTAAGATAAAGAAACAAATGTGCTAGATTTAGCTAGAAAGTCATGGTAACATGGATGACAACAGTTTCTGAGAAGTCACTCTGCCATGGTTAAAGAGATGATTGGAAATAGGAAATAGAAAAAGTGTAGATTATTTTCTCAAGAAATTTAGGACTTCCAAATTATTATAATTTCTATTTTCAAAATTTCCTACAAAAAATTAAAGTAAAATATTTGTGTATTATATAAGTTTAAAAAATTTTTGCAATGTGTATGATCAGGCCACCTGAGATGGCTGCTTGCTTGCTTTCTGTACATCCTCTGCTCAACTAGTCCCTGCTTCACCTACACTCTACTCACATGACTGACCTTCTGACCTTCCCCTTTTTATTAGGCTTTATGGAGCCTAATCAGTAATCACCTATACACTTGCCCCCCACACCTTCTCCAGTTAATGATTATATTAATTTTTAAATCAGAATGGCTATCATTTGATAGTTTAACAAAGGGAAGACTTCTGTCCCATGAAGGTACTTAGCCCAAGGGGCTAAAAGGGCCATGCCCTTCTGATTATTTCCCTGGTAACTGATGAGTTAATCTGATGTCAATTCTCCCTACAGCTGGTAGTCTACCTGACCCCCACACCCACCCACCCAGCAAAGGCTGCTGCTGCCATGTTCTGCCTGCCATCTGTCAGGCAGTGAGATGTCGCTCCAAGACCCTTTCATTTCAGCTGTGTAAGATCTTCCATCTATTAAATTTTTGATGTCTCTGTCACTGACTCTAGGCTTTTTCTTTGGTCTTGAGGCTGGGCAAGTACAGGGCTTGCAGGCCTGCACAGTACAGCCCAATGCTATGTGTGTGAGATATTGGGCAGGAAAAGAGGAAAACCTGTCTTCTACAATTAAGGACAAATGGGAACTTACTACATCCCATATTAAGGAACTTTTTCCTGTATCTAGAAATTACAACACATTTAGCACATGATTTTTTTATGCTGTGATTTCTTTAATTATATATTATGATTGCTATATATTTTTTCAGTACAGAACTCATATTATGCCATTTCTCTGCTGAAAACACTCCAGTGGCTTCCTTTTCACCTACTGTAAAAATCAAAGTTCTTAGCAGAGCTCATAAGGTCCTGAAAGGTGTGGTCTACCTAAACTTCTGTAACTAACCACTCGTCTCTTCTCCAACCAGAGTGGCCTCCTGGCTGTTTTTCAAATATGTGAAAAACACTCCCACTTTAAGGCTTTTGAACTTTCGGTTCCCTCTACCTTAATTGCTCTTCCCAAATATTTGATTGGCCAAAAAGTTTGTTTGGGTTTTTCCATAACATCTTACAGAAAAACCCAAATGAACTTTTTGACCAACCTAATATATCAGCATAACTCTCTTATATGCTCCAAGTGTTTGCTCAAATTTCACCCTATTTATTCTCTTTAAAATAACACACACTCCAATTCCTGAGTGTATCATCTAACATATTCATTTGTTTATGTACTTGTTGCCTGATTGATTCTACTAGAATTGGGGCTACCTGCAAGCTAGAATCTTGTCTCTTTATTCACTATTGAAATCTCACTGCCAAAAACTGCACTCTCCAACATGATAGCCAGTAGCCACACATAGCTGTTAAAATTAACATTTAAATTATTAAAAATCAATACAATTAAAATTCAGTTTCTTGGTCCTATTAATCTCATTTCAAGTGCCCAATAGCCATCCATGGATTACCTAAAAATTGGACAGAACATGAAGAATGTTCTATTAGACTGTGTTGGCCTAGAGTACTGCCTAGTATAGAGTTGGTGTGTAGTAAATATTTTCTGAACAAATCACATTCATTTTGGTGTGTGATACCCAGAGTGATAACAACCTGATGAAATTAGAGGCTATTTTCAAAAGAAAAGTATCTCCCTGTGTCTTGGTGGAGGACTGAATGATAAGAAATAAAATGCTATCAAAATTATACCTAGGATCTTTGTGCCACAATTGATGGCAACACTTTAGTTATAAAAATTTCAAAAATGTTTTCTCCTAAACATTCACAGGAATAAATAATTTAGGGAATTGGAAAAAAACATGTGCTTCCTTTACTCTCTTCCTGTTAGTTCACACATGTACACACACACATACACACACATACACAATTTCTTGTTTTAAGGAGGCATAAAAACAATGTTAGTAGTGAGAGATAAAGCTTACAAATAAGGCTAGAAAGAAATTGTAAGTAATTTTCTAGCTGACTAAAGAATACTCTTGTTTGGTTTAGTACATTTCCAGTATAATATTGAGTATCACTTCATAAAAGAGCAAAACAGCTTTTGCCTGTTTTGAAAGTGGCTACATTCTTAGCTATGTCAAAACAAACTCATACAAAGATATTTTTCCCAATGTTTACATTAACTACAATCTCTGTATAGTCTTTCTCAAAAAATTTTTTATTCAATTTATTAAACTATAAAAAAAGCAGTTCAGTCATTTCTCCCACCCTGTTACCCCCTGCTTCTCACAACTATCAATTTACTCTCTGTTTCCATGAGTTTGATTTTTTTTTTTTTTTTTAGATTCCACATATAAGAGAGATAATCTGGTGTTTATCTTTCTCTTTCTGGCTTACTTCACTTAGCATAATGTCCTTGAGGGTCACCCATGTTGTCAAGAATGGCACATTTTATTCTTTTTTATGTATAAATAATCTACCATCCAACTCTCAGTGGACACTTAGGTTGTTTCCATATCTTGGCTATTGTAAATAGTATTGCAGTGAACATGGGAGTATATATCTCTTTTTGAATTAGTGTTTTCATTTTCTTTGGATAAATACCCAGAAATGGAATTGCTGGATTATATGATAGCTCTATTTTTAACTTTTTGAGGAACATCAAAACTGTTTTTCATAATGGTTTCAACAATTTAATTTCTTGACATTTTGATAATCACCTTTCTAACAGGTTTGAGGTGATATCTCATTACTATTTTGATTTGCCTTTCCCTGATGATTAATGAGGTTGAGCATCTTTTCATGTACTAGTTGGCCATCTATATGTCTTTGGAAAAATGTCTATTCAGATTTTCTGATCATTTTTTAATTGAATTGTTTGGGTTTTTTGTTACTGAGTTGCATGGCTTCTTTGTATATTTTGGATATTAACCGTTTAACAGATATATGATTTACAACTAATTTCCCCATTCAGTAGGTTACCTGTTTATTTTCTTGATGGTTTCTTTTGCTGTGCAGAAGCTTTTTAGTTTAATATAGTTCCAGTTGTATATTTCTGCTTTTGTTACTTTTACTTTTGGGGTCAGATTCAAAAAATTATTGCCAAAACAATCTTGAGGAAAAAGAACAAAGCTGGAAGTATTACCCTCCTGGACTTCAGGCTACACTACAAAACTATAGTAATCAAATCATCATGGTATTGGCACAAAAACAGACACATGGATCAATGGAACAGAACAGAGAGCCCATAAATAAACCCTCTCACCTATGGTTAATTAATCTATGACAGTGGAGGCAAGAATATACAATGGAGAAAAGACAGTCTCTTTAATAAGTTGAGCTAGGAAAACTGGACAGCTACATGTAAAACAATGATGTTTGAATATTTTCTCACACCATATAAAAAATATACTCAAAATGGATTAAAAATCTAAATGTAAGACCTGAAACCATAAAACTCCTAGAAGAAAACATAAGCAGAACACTATCACACATTAATTGCAGCAATATTTTTTTGGATCTGTCCCCAAAAGCAAAATAACTAAAAGCAAAAATAAACAAATGGGATCCAATTAAACTTAAAATTTTGCACAGTAAAGGAAATCATCAACAAAACAACAAGACAACCTATGGAATGGAAGAAAATATTTGCAAATGATAGGACTGACAATGGATTAATATCCAAAATATATAAACAGCTCATACAACTCAATATCAAAAAAACAAACAACCCAGTCAAAAAATGGGCAGAAGACCTGAACAGATATATTTCCAAAGAAGACATAGAGATGGCTAACAGGCACATGAAAAAGATGCTCAGCATAGCTAATTATTTACATTATTAGAGAAATGCAAATCAAAACAATAATGAGATATCACCTTATGCCTGTCGGAATGGCTATCATCAAAAAGTCTACAAATAACAAATGTTGGACAGGATGTGAAGAAAAGGGAACCCTTGTACACTGTTTGTGTGTATGTAAATTGGTGCAGTCACTGTGGAAAACAGTATGGATGTTCCTCAAAAAAGGCAAAATAGAATTACCTTTTGATCCACCAATACCACTCCTGGGCATATATCCAGAAAAAATGGAAACATTAATTTGAAAAGATACATGCACCCCAATGTTTATAGCAGCACTATTCATAATAACCAAGACATGGAAGCAACCCAAATGTCCACAAGTACCCTTAAACAGATAAATTGATAAGAAGTTGTGGTGTATATATATATACATACACACACATAATGGAATTGTATATATATATATATATATATATACACACACACACACACACACACACGATGGACTATTACTCAGCCATAAAAAAAGAATAAAATTCTGCCTTTTGCAGCAATATGGGTAGACCTAGAGAACATTATGCTTAGTGAAGTGTCAGACAGAGAAAGACAAATACTGTATGATATCACTTATATGTGGAATCAAAAACATAGTACAAACAAATGTATATAGCAAAACAGAAGCAGACTCACAGATATAGAAAATAAATTAATGGTTACCAGTTGGTAAAGGGATGGGGGGAAAGGGCAAGTTAGGGGTATGGTTTTAAGAGATACAAACTACTATATGTAAAATATATAAGCAACAGAGATATATTGAATAACACAGGGAATTATAGCCATTATCTTAAAATAACATTTAATGAAATACAATCTGTAAAGCTACTGAATTTTTATGCTGTACACCTGAATCTAATATAATACTGTAAATCAGTTACACTTCAATTAAAAAAAAATCATCACCAAGACATATGCTGAATAATTACTGCCTATGTTTTCTTCTAGAAGTTTTATAAGTTCAAGTCTTATCTCGTCTATAATCCATATGAGTTAATTTTTTACATATTATGTAAGATAGTGATCCAGTTTCATTATTTTGCATGTGGCTGTTCAATTTTCTCAACACCTTTTTTGGAAGAGACCGTCTTTTCCCATTGTATATTCTTGGCTCCTTTGTCATAAATTAATTGACCATGTATGAGAAGATTTATTTCTGAGATTTTTATTCTGTCCATTAATCTATGTGTTTGTCTTTATGCCAATTCCATACTGTTTAAATTTCTATAGCTTTGCAATACAGTTTCAAATTAGGGTGTTTCTTGCCTTCAGCTTTATCATCTCAAGATTTCTTTGGCAATTCAGAGTCTTTTGTGGGCCCATACAAATTTTCAGATTCTTTATTCTATTTCTGTGAAAAGTATATTTGGAATTTTGATAAGGGTGGCATTGAATCTCTGTTGCTTTGGGTAGTATGGACATTTTAACAGTATTAATTCTTCCAATCCATGAGCATGGAGTATCTTTCCTTTTATCTGAGTCTTCTTCAATTTCTTTCCTTAATGTCTTGTAGTTTTCAATATACAGTACATTCACCTTCTTGGTTAAATTTATTCCTATGCATTTTCATTTTGATGCAATTGTTAATAGGATTGTTTTCTTAAATTCTTTTCTAATAGTTCATTATCGGTATAAAAAATGTAACAGAATTTTGTGTATTGGTTTTGTATCCTGCAAATTTGTTTATTAGTTCTAACAGTTTTTTGATAGATTCTTTAGGGTTTTTATTTATAGTCTTATGTCACCTGCAAGTAGTGACAGTTTTACTTCCTTATTTCCAATGTGAATTTTTAAATTTATTTTTATTGCCTAATTGCTCTGTCTAGGACTTTCAGTACTATATTTAATCAAAGTGGTTAGGGTAGACATCCTTGTCTTATTCCTGACCTTAAAAGAAAATTTTCAGCTTTTCACCATTGTGTATGATATTAGCTGTAGGCTTGCCATATATATATATATATATATATATATATA
>NW_020171990.1:347078-433429 GCF_003031525.2 Neophocaena asiaeorientalis asiaeorientalis
ACTTCTAGACTCACTTTGTTTAGAGTTTTTATAATAAATTAATGTGGAATTTTGTTTTTCTGCATCTACTGAGATGATCATATAATTTTTATTCTTAAATTTGTTAGTGTGTTGTATCACATTGATTGATTTGAAGATACTGGACCATCCTTGAATCCTTGGGATAAATCCCACTTGATTAAGGTGTATGATCCATTTAATGTATTGTTGAATTCAGCTTGCTGATATTTTGTTGAAGATTTTTGCGTCTATGTTCATCAAGTATATTGGCTTATAATTATCTTTTTTGGGCACCCTTGTCTGGTTTCAATATCAGAGTAATGATGGCTTCATAAAATGTGTTTGGAAATGTTTCCCCTTCTTTTACTTTTTGGAAGAGTTTGAGAAGGATTGATACTAATTCTTTGAATGTTTAGTGTAGAATTCACTGAGAAGCCCCCTAGTCCTAGAATTTTACTCCAGATTTTGTTTTCTGGAGGTTTTTGATTACAGATTCAATCTCTTTGCTGGTATTTCATCTGTTCATATTTTCTATTTACTCATGACACAGTTTTGGTAGGTTGCGTGTTTCTATACATTTTCCACTTATTCTAGGATGTCCAATTTGTTGGTGTACAATTGTTCATAGAAGTTTCTTATGATCCTTGTGTTATCAGTTGTAATATCTCCTCTTCTGATTTTACTTATTTGAATCCCCTCTCTTTTTTTCTTGATGAGTCTAGCCAAAATCTTGTCAATTTTGCTTATCTTTTCAAAGAACCAGCTCTTAATTTCATTGACCTTTTCTATTGTATTTTTAGTCTCATTTATTTCTGCTCTAATCTTTGTTATTTTTTTTCACCCACTAATTTTGGGCTTCATTTGTTCTTCTTTTTCTAGTTAATTGAGATACAAAATTAGGTTGTTTATTTGAAACTTTTCTTATTTCTTGAGACAGGCATTTATCACAATAAACTTTCCTCTTAGAACTTCTTTTGCTGCATCCCATAAATTTTGGTATGTTATATTTTTATCTTTCTCAAGGCATTTTTAAAATTTGTCTTTTGATTTCTTCTTTGATCTATTGGTTATTCAGTAGCATGTTATTTTATCTCAATATAGTTGTGAATTTTCCAGTTTTCTTCTGTAGTTAATTTCTAGTTTTATTCTATTGTGATTGGAAAAGATGCTTAATATGATTTCAATCCTATCAATGTATATATTTATTCAAATCCTGTCTTATCTGGCAGACCATATAATTTCTTCCTGATGAGGTACAGATAGTTTTGCTGTCTTTGTGATAAGCAGTGTCTGCACTTATTTTCACACAGCAGGTATGTACTGTACATGTTTGAATTTACAAATAGTTCCCAAGATATTATGAAAAGGTTCTTTTTTGCTATTAGCTGATTTGTAATAAATTTTCATGGATATAAGGAAAGAGGTGCAGTAAACACAGGTAGGAAAAATAGGTAATGAACCTTTATATCTCCCTCTTATTGTTAACACTTTTCTTTACAGGAATAAGCCAGGAATTATACCTGGTGTGGCCAGGAAATTCTCAATCTGTGTAATAACTATTCTGAGGTGTAGGAGAATGCAGTCAAGGCAACATAAATCAAATGCTAGTAAAATTAAAAGTGCTTAGAACATTACGCAGCATATACTGGGTGTTTAATATGCATTATATTTATTTGTTTCCTCACTTATTACCTAAAATAAGTAAGTATACTTAACTTTATTAAATGATGGGTGTATAATTTATTTCTAATTTTTAAGAATTTTAAATTACTATGCTAGCTTCTAATAATACTAGGAATCAATACAGTTTATTTTAGAAATAGCCAATTAAATCTAACATTTGAAACAACATGTAAAAATAATCCCTAAGTTTTAAAGTAAGCAAGTTTTGGTTTCATTTTATAAAAATATGCCTGTGAGATTTGAAGTGCAAGTCTTAGTGAAATTATATTTGAAAGCACATACTCTTTTTTTCTGGCTAAGACTAAATTTATCTGGGGATTTTAAAATTAATATTCCTGCTACCACTCGTTTCATTTGGTATAGTTTTACTCCTAATTTAAAAACTTTTAAATGGACTTTTTTTTTTTTTTTTTTTTTGCGGTACACGGGCCTCTCACTGTTGTGGCCTCTCCCGTTGTGGAGCACAGGCTTCGGATGCGCAGGCTTAGTGGCCATGGCTCACGGGCCTAGCTTCTCCGCAGCATGTGGGATCCCCCTGGACCGGGGCACGAACCCGTGTACCCTGCATTGACAGGCAGACTCTCAACCACTCCGCCACCAGGGAAGCCCCTATGCTGATGTTTTATATGTTATTTACTAATACTCTGATATGGCTTTTTCCCTGGGAAATATTGTTTTGTCCTATGTAAGCTGATAAAATAAGATTTGAGTTATTACATAGTGGTCCACTCACTCCAGGAATATAGACATCTTAGTCTATTAAGAATTTTTGTATCCAATTAATGAAATATTTTGCCCTTGTAATCTCATTAAAATAAATGAAAACGTAGCAGATAATACATTCTTACTATTAAAATTTTGAACACTTGTTTTCAAATCCCATGTTTATTAGATATAAATGGTTCCAATTTTGTGTTCAAATTAAATGAAAAAGATAATCTTGAAATCGAGAGCAGCGTTTAAAAATGTAGATTTGGCACTTATCAAATTTTGGCAATGCTTTAGATCAACCCCATTTCTGGATGACATTAATAACAACAACAATTGTTAGAAGGCAGTGAGGACTTGCATGTCAAGATCTCAGAGAGAAAAGAAACTAAGAAAAATGAGTTTGACATTAACCTGCTTTTCAATTGATTCATTTGACAATTTGAAAGCTGTGAAGAAGCTGAGTAGAACATTTCATGGTCTCACGGGTTCAGAGATCCAAAACTTGTAACCCAGGGCCTACAAAGGTGAAGGGAAATTTGGGAACATATCGCAGGTGTTCAGATGGCACTTTGGAATGCTGCCAAATAGTAATAAGAAGGGCAAAAGAATGACTCTTACAAGGAATAAAACACCCCTTCAAATCAGCCCCAGGATTTTCTCTGATCAGAGTGGAGCTAAGATAAAAATGTTGAAAATTAATCAATCCTCTAAAAATGCATCATACAAATAAATAACCACAATGGAAATTAGAAAATATTTTAGATTCTGTGATAGTCTAATATGGTATATCAAAATTCATGGATGCTGATAAAGCAGTGCTTGGAGGAAAATGTATAGTCCTTAAAACATTAGAAATAAGAAAGGTTGAAAAGGTAGTAATCTAAGTATACATCTCAATTTATCACAAAAATGAAGAGTTAAATCCAAAGAAAGAAAAATAAGAATAAGAATGATAATAGCAGCATAAATTAAATAATCAATTGGGAACAAAAAAACAGAATCCAGGAAACAAAAGTTGATTCTTAGAAAGAAACTAATAAAATTGATAAAATCCTCAAAAAAGACTATCAAGGAAAAAAAAAGAGGAAGTAAAAATAATCAACATCAGGAATGAAAAAGGAACATTACTGAAAAATTTAACCATTAAGAAAAAAATAACAGGATAGTATAAAACCTTTGTACTAATAAGCCTAATAACTTTATGAAATTTAGTTTTAATATACACCTTTAAAATATACAAACCCAACATACATATAAAAGTTTTTAGAATTGACCATGTACTTATTAAAGATTGAATCCATGATATATGAAAGTTAAATCATTATGGTTTACACCTTAAATTTATAAAGTGCTGTAGTATATCTCAATAAAACTAGATGAAAAAAATTGAACCATGATTAAAAACTTCCCACAAATAAAATTCACTTTCCAGATGTCTTGACTTTTGAATTAGTCTAATAATTTAAGGAAGAAATAACACCTTTGTGCACACATTTTTTAAGAGAATAAAGAAAGATATTTTCTTAAATTGCTTTATGAGGTTAATATAAATTGATCTCAAAACCTGACAAGACATCATTTTTTAAAAAAGGAAATTTCCAGATAGTCATTCTCATGAATATAAATGTAAATATTTAAACAAAATATTAGCAAATTAAATCCAGCAATACATAAGTGTAATGCCTCACAATCAACTTGTATTTATTTCTGCAATGTATATTTTGATTAATATATGAAATTCCATGTAGTTCACTACTTCAACAAAATTTGGAGAAAAGTAAAACATACATTTTTTATGAAATACAAAAGTAAATTAATAAAGTCTGCACAAAATATGGTTTAATAAAAAATAATTTTACAAAGTAGAGCAGAAAGAAGCAGATAAAGGATATCTACTTAAAACCTAGAGTAAACATCATATATAATTGTGAAATATTGAAAAACATGCCCTTCTGCACAAGAACTACTGAGGTTAGCTATCATCTTTTCTATTTTATATTGTTCTGGAGACTTTAGTTCATGCAATAAGATAAAAAAAAAAAATCAAACGTGCAACTGTGCCAGTTATTAAACTATTTTCTCTCAACCCTAAACCTCTATCTATATTTTGTTTTGTGATTCTGGATTTGAGAGTTGGCAAACCTCATTTCTCATGTCACATATTTTAGGATAAGAAATTAGAAGAGCCCTTTTGGACATTGCTTAAAGATAAGTAGGGATAAAACTTTAAATTTTCCATATTAGTATTAAAACCAAGTATTGATAATAACTAATATAGCTGAAAAATCTTTTCTAAAGACCTGTTATAAGCTAGAGGCTTAAATAAACTTCTATATACAATTTTCTGGCAAAATGTAAGTATATGAAATATGATATTCTACCTACAATATTTTATAATCATGTTATTATTTCAAATATGCCTGTGTAATAAAATTAATTATCAGTTATTATGGAATTGCTTTCTTCCTCTCCTTGGTTGGTTAAAATGCTACCTAGATGGGAATAAATCAAGCTCAGAATAATAATGGTGTTAGTACATATTACCTTAAAACAATTAAACAGAACAAAACCTGTGTGATCACCACATCCCTTTCCAGCTATTGCTCTGTCTGCTCTAGTTTGCTCCTCATCTTCATGTGTCAAAAAACAACAACAAAAGCAAAAACAAAAAACCTTGAAGAGTTGTGTATAGTCAATTTCTTTCTACATTTCATTATCTTTCATTAACTTCTCAACACCCTGGAATATGAAAACTGAAAGTACTGCCTTGAAAGTGGCACTTTCATTGCCATCATAGTCTTTGGACATTTCAATTTTTGCATTTCCTTACCTATGCAACATGTGTCACTTTTGACAACTTGGTCCCTCATAAAACTTTTCTTTTAGATTCCATAACACCACATTCTCTTGGTTTCCTATTACCTCATTTAGACTCTCTTCAGTTTTTTTTTTTAAACCTAAAAACACTATTTTATCCATGTCTCTATGTTCATGTTTATTCAGACAGTAAACAAATACTTTTTAACCATTTACTGTATTCCAAGAACTGGGTGTACTCGGTAAATAAAGCTGTCATGTGTTCTGATCTCCCTGAACTTGTACCCTACTGAGGTAAAAAAAAAATCAAATAAGGAAATAAATAAATGTATGAAAACACATTGTGATACAATGATGAAATGATATTGCTATAATGATGGAATAACATAGAACTATTTAGTGTGGTCAGAGAAAGCTTTTTTTAAAGGTCTAGTGGAAGTGACCTGAAAGACCCAGGTATGGGTTAGTGGTGGTAGAGGACAGAGAACATGATATGGAAAGGAATAGCCTTTGCAAAGGTTCTGAACTGTATTCGTAAAGACGTCCAGAATGGGGTGGACAAGTGTAAGAGTGATGAGACAGGGCTGTTAGAGATAAACAGAGGCCTGATGCTGCAAATGTAGTTCACTCTTCCACTATCACATCTTCCTTTCCATCTTTTTGTTGCTGGCATCAAATCCATAGAGAATCAGCCCAGATTTTAAGAAAGACCTGATCTGGGAATAATATTGAGAGCTTATATGTGTTATTAAAGCCACAAGTCTGGAAGAGATTACAAAATAATGAAAGAATAAGTGTAAAATGAGAAGAGCCTTGGGGTTCACTAACATTTATTGATCTGAAAGATGAGGAGGAGGAACTAACAAAAGACACTGAGAAGAAGCAAACAGATGGGCAGGAGGCAAACCAGTAGACAGTAGTGTCCCAGAAGCCAAGTGAAAAATGTGCATCAAGGATAAGGATGTGAACAAACATGTAAAATGCTGATGAGAGTTTAGTTAAGAAAAGAAACTTGTCCATTATTTTTAAAGATAAAATGAAGAGCATTTGAGCAAAAAGAGAAAAAGGGAGACGTGTGGTCTATCTATCTATCTGTCATCTATCATCTACCTATATCTTGTTAAGGCATTTTGTTGTCAAGGGTAGAAGAGAAATATGCCCATAGATATAGAGGTTAATGGGCTCAAGAAAACTATACTTTTGAAGAGAAAGCTAACATATTCATATTCTCATGTGATGGTGTATTAGAGAAAGAAAGATTGATGTAGAAACAGAAGGGAGTCTTACTTGAGAGATATTCTAAATGATGAGACCTAGTATGCAAGTAGAGGGATAGAAACATGGCTAGTTCATTTAACACATACAAGGCATTTTGAAAATGGCAAATACTAAAAACATGTTATCTACTATTCTTATATTTATTTTTTTTTCAAGATTAAGATTGGATGGGGCAAAGCTCCCCATTTTGAGAAAAAGAGTGACAAAGAAAATAACAGACCATACAGTGCTACCTAACATCAGTAGGACTCTATGATGCAGTCCCCTGACTCCCACGTATGTCCAGAGAAAGGGATTTTCTAAAATATCCATTTATAAGTAATTTCAGAGCTGTTGTGCTCATGAGATCGGTAAACTATACTAATCATAGTGTCACCAAAACCGTTCATGATAAAGGCAGTTTCAGCTTATCTGTTCATGTTGAAATTGTGCCTCTAATTATGCCAGACTAGCTGGTATAAGAAAAGAGTGGAGAGAGCTCGAAGTGTAATATTTTTCCTTAGATTTAGATAAAATCCTTATTTTTAGTGACTGCAAACCAAATAGAAAATTGATACACACCCCCAAAGTCCATATGTATTTAATTTTAAGTCTAAGAATCTCTTTTTTTCTTCCTAGTATTTTGAAACTGGGGCATGATGTGAACTTCTAATTTTTCCAATATCTTTATGTTAACCACACTTGATTTAAAAACCCTAAAACTATTTCCTGAATATTTAGTAGTTTTTTTGTCTAAATGCAAGAAAAAAAAAAGGACATTTTCTAGACGTAGTTATAACACCAGCACCAGTTTTGTATTTAATTAGAATGTATGCTTCTAAAGGATGATTCTTTCCTGGTTAAGTCATAAAATAAAAACTATTTTGTCATATTATGTGTTCCAAACTAGGGAGATCTAAAGGAAGTAAAAGAAATAATTCCTGATTTTAATGATTTTACTATCTAATTAAGAAGATAAAATACTTTACATACAATTATAAAACCCCACAAGTTGGTTTATAATAAGATTCTAACAGAGGTAGAATCTATATCAGAGGTTTAAGTGCCATGAGGATTAAGACACAAGAGAGCCAGAACAGCCACAGAAGGGCAGCTAGGGGCATGGGAAAAGAGCCCGACCTCTTCTGTATAACCAGAGTAGATTTATACAAGAATAAGTATTAAATCAGATTGTATTTGTCTTATCTAGATAAGATAAAACCATGAACAAAGCCAAATATATATTTACTTTCCCAATTGTTACTGAACTGCTTTGCCAAGTTACTATTACAGCCAATATTTGAAGATAATGTATATTTATGAAGATTATAAATATAAAAAAATCAATAAAATCATTCAATAAAAATTATAGGTATAAAACTGCTAACTACCACGAGCAAAGGATAAACTATAAATATATAATTCATTTTGAACTATTCATACCATGAATTTTTGAAATTAAGGTCCAAATTCATTTTTTAAACTGCCTTATTTAAATGTGTAGAAGACACTTTATAATATATATTCAAAATATATCTGTTAATGTAACTTTTTAAAAGGGTTTTTAAAATGTCCCAAGTGCATGGTCACTGGGCCAAGAATTGGAAAATCTAAATTTTCAGGTAGATAATCTGCTTGACAATGGCTAAATCACTCAGCCTTTCTGTATCTTTTTCTTATGAAAGGATATTAATGACACATACATTTGAGGTGGCAAACCTGTCGTGAAAATCCTAGAGAGGACATTTGTAAATCTTTGTAGCACACATGTACTGTTCACTGAGTTTGTTTTAGTTATCTATTTTTTAAATTCCCACTGCAGGTTTTTTCCTTCTTAATTATAATAATTAACCTATATTTGTAATTTAATGTATGTCAGGCTGTTTGAGAGCTTCATGTGTGTTATTTTCAGAAATTTAGTTATATATTATTATCCTCATTTTTCCTACTATTATTTGCACTTTGTAGACAAGGGAACTGGTGCATGACCTTTAGGGAATTTTCCCAGATTAGATGGGAAGTATGTGCCAAAGCAGGATTTGACCCCAGCCTCTTTTTTTTTTTGCGGTACGCGGGCCTCTCACTGATGTGGCCTCTCCCGTTGCGGAGCACAGGCTCCACATGCGCAGGCTCAGCAGCCATGGCTCACGGGCCCAGCCGCTCCGCGGCATGCGGGATCCTCCCGGACCGGGGCACGAACCCGCGTCCCCTGCATCGGCAGGCGGACTCTCAACCACTGCGCCACCAGGGAAGCCCGACCCCAGCCTCTTTAACTCCAAAACTTGAATATGGAATCATTGTGCCCTAAGGCCTCATAGGATTCTGCACCTGTAATATCCATATTTTTATTGAATTAAATAGAATTAAGTATAAACTCATTTTTTGCAATGGAATTTGATAACGTTTAGGTTAAAGCTCTTCAAATGATTTATTGAGTAATTTTAATTATTTTATATGAGGTTTTTCAAATTATAGAAGGGATACATTGTTATTTCAATACTTGACAACCTAATAACAAGTTGAATAATGACAGAGCTAACCACTCATCTCTGGTCCAACTTATCTTACCTGGCAGTAACTCATGTTTTTTAGCCTGAGGGCATCCTTGCTAATGCAAATATATACAATCATGCTATTCATCAGTTGGGTATTTGTTAATTTTTATTTCTCATTTTATTGAGATAAAACCACTATTTGTACAATCTGCTTTGTTCAATACCCTTTAGAGGCAATAGATTTATATCTAAATTTATTTTCCTCAGATTCCTTCATTTAGACACATAGTTGTATAAATATTAACTATTATTTACATAATATTTCTGGATTTATACACACATATACAATCATACATTGAAAGTATCATATCATGCATATTTTCTTTCTAATGTCACTTTTTCCCTCTGTAATTGCCATTTATTCAACCTTTCTTGTTCTCAAAATGCATTACAACCCACATTAGCATTAAGCGTACCCTCCTTCCACTTTTTAGTCATTTTTCTTATATGGGTATTTTGTATGTATACATTTTTGTAATACCTTTAAACATATTTTGACATAAACATAGTCACATACATATATATTAAAGCAGAATGTTATTGGTCATTAATTGCTTTCTAGATATGAAATATACATGGCACAAAATTATTATCTTATTTTTTCCAGCTTAATAATATATCATAAAACATCCTTTGAAGTTAACTGGTATATTCCTACTAATTCTTTTTAATGGTTGCATAATATTCCATTGGGTAGATGTACTGTACTTTTTCAATCTTTCCTCTATAGATGGATTTACTGGGATCCCAAAGAAATAGTGTTGCAATAAATGCATTTGATTTACATCCTTAGATATTTGTATTTTTTTAATTCTTTGTGATAAATTCTCAACTGCAAGACTGCTGGGAAAGAAGACAGGTATGTGTGCCTTATTTTTAAGTGACCTTGACAGATTGCCTTGCAGAAATGCCACAAGTTACCTAGCTATCAGCAATATGTAAGGCACTTTATCTTGACTCTCCAACAACAGTAAGACATTTTATACTTCAAATTTTTTCCAGGTCAGAATTTTACTAAGATCTGCCAAGATTTGTGTCTTTTTCTCATCAATTCCTTCTAGCATGAGATGAAGACTTTCAACCTGCAGACTCAAGTCTTTCTTCAGCTCCAGGTCATATTATTTGCAGAGTATTTGTCTCTTCGTAATCTATTTCCTTGTCTACTGATGGAATTGCTTACATATATGTGTGTGTGTGTGTGTGTGTGTGCGTGTGTGTGTTAAGCCTTTGGGTTTATCACTTACCTTTTCAAATGTCATGGTTTTCATCTTTTCTGTGACTCTAAATATTTTTACCACTTTTTTCTCCAGCCCACTAATTTTTTTTTTTTTTTTGTGGTACGCAGGCCTCTCACTGTTGTGGCCTCTCCCGTTGCAGAGCACAGGCTCCGGATGCGCAGGCTCAGAGACCATGGCTCACGGGCCCAGCTGCTCCACGGCATGTGGGATCTTCCCGGACCGTGGCATGAACCCATGTCCCCTGCATCAGCAGGCGGACTCTCAACCACTGAGCCACCAGGGAAGCCAATCTGGTTTCAGATAAGTTGCTTATGACTATGTTTTTCAATCTCATGTTTACTACCAACCCGTAATAGTTACTTTTTTTTAAACTTTACTTACTTATTTAAAGTAATATTTATGATAACTTTTCTTCAATTGTACACATTTTTAGTGAGGATTTTTTTTTTCCTTTTTAAAATTCTCTATATTACCAGGATCAGGAGTGTATTACTTGATGTGAATTCATAGGAGTTCAGGATCACCTGGTAGGGGACCCAGAAAACACTTCAGATATAGTCTAAGCACACTGGTCATTTATTTCAGCAGGAAAGTTGTCAGTTCTTTATGAAGATACAGGAGAAGGTGTACTTACTCACCAATCTCTTAAATTTCTCCTCAACTGTTTGGGGTATTTGTCTTGGTCTTTGAGGTTCAAGGGGACTTGGTCCACGCATATATGTTTCCATTTATCTTTCTTGGATCGGGGATCAGAATAAGCCAAACTCTTTCTAAGATATGTTGTTAAAATACCTGCCCCAGGAATTCTGCAAGCAGGATACCAGATTCTTGTTTTATGTGGAAGAAAGACAGACAACAACATTCTAGTTATCTCTTTCCATCCCTTATTTATTCCCTGGAAATCATCCCTACTTGATTTACAGGCACTGGATGGATTAAACTGCCATCATCATAGAAATCTCTATAAGCTTTCATTTTAATGTGACATATTAGACATGTGAGAATTGTTTTACAAATTATATGAATTGAAACATGAGATATTAATTGAATTGTTGTTTTCTCAACTATTATAAAACATATGTAAAAGGTACTATGATACGCATGACAATAGAAATTTAAAATTCCCTAAGTAAATGTACAGAATAAAATAACATGGTAAAAATAATTCTTGATCCTTTGATGTGAGTGAGAATTAAGTGATCAGGACTCAAACAAATACCTGAAGAGTCAAAATTGGGATTTGATTAAAATGAAAGAATTTAACTACATAGCTTAAGTTCAAGTAATTTACAACATGGTTGGGAAAATTCAGCTTTACCCAAGTTTACACAAGCACAGGCTACAATGCATCATGACTTTTGAACCCCTTGAGTGTAAATCTTGGCTTGTGGCATCGAGAACCCAAGAAAATAACATTCCCAACTCTAGTATACTGTATGTAAAGTGAGCATAATAGTATGTACTTGCCCTGTCAAAGGCACTGTTTATCTAACACCACATAGAGTATAGTGTCTGGCCTCTGCTAAGAATTCAATAAATGATAGCTAACTCAACCCTGAATCATCAATAAACATTTAACCTTAAAAATTATTTTTCAAATGTAAAAATTATTTTTATACACTTTTGATTTGAAAAAAATATATAAAACTGTGATTTAATGCAGTACACTTTTATCAGCTTAAAATAAATTGATCTTATTCTTCCTCTCATTTGTGGTTCTATATGCAAGGGAGTAAGATGTAAACAATATATATCCCATATATACAATTATTCCCATGAAATTAAACATAACAAACATGTGAAAAAATGATGATAAATAGATCTAACTCTTACTAACAAATATTGGCAGATTATCACAAATGAAGACATTTTAAGGAAAGTGTAACAGTTAAAATAATCAAATAGTACTTCTATTTCATATCATCCTCAGTACGTTGTACATGAAAAAGAAAGATCCTAGGGAAGTCCCTGTTGTAGTAAAAAAATAATAAGAGAAATAAAATTGTTTACTGTGGATACTAAACTCTCACAAATATTGGCTTCAACTCCATTCACTGCATGCACTAATTAGTTTTTATGACTGTGTTACAGAAAGAAAGAATTTTTCCTGTTAAATTAATATAAAACTTTTATTTCATGTGTTCATAAAAATGATTGAAAAAACACTTTTTCCTGTATTATCCCCCTTATTAGGTTTATTTTATGCAATACGATATACTCCTGAATAGAACTTAATAATTTACCGATCATTTACTAAACCACCTGGGCTTCAAAAAGTTTAAACATTTTTGCCTAAGTTTTAATAGGAAATAATATGAACTTTTGAAAATGTATCTAGAGAATCCAAACTGAAATAAAAGAGTAAGTAAATAACTGCATACAGAAAATTGTGCTAACAAAGGGAGCATTAACTCTAACTTCCAAATGTAGGTGTCTACTTTTCTTCACCTCTTCTTAAAATTCAGGTAAACTTTAAACATTTACTTAAATAAAAATGATTATTATTCTAGTATTAACAACTCGTTCTAACTATTTTGACAAATATCCATTCAGAAATGATTATTTGTCATAGTTACAAATAAAATTTTCATTTAATTAAGTTTTTGAAATCAACATTTAATATATTTTATAAGCATTGAAAATGCTCTGATTCTCACTTGAATAAGATTCCCCTAATGGAAAACCCATGCTTTATTTTTATCATACTTCATGCTATCTAACAGTGGTGGGGACATGGAAGACATACAGAATGACACATGGAGAAATGATACAAGTACTTTAAAAAACTTTCAAAAGCGTAACTGAAATATTTAAATAAATGATGCAAGATGAGAAAGGATGATGCTTGTTAGCTAGAAATGTATGAAATAATGAAGAAAATCATTACCACAAAGAGAAGTTTAAAAATAAAGATAAATAGCATGTCCGAGTAATGTGCTATCTTGTTATTGTGTATTTCCTTTTTTTTTGCAGTACGTGGGCCTCTCACTGTTGTGACCTCTCCCGCTGTGGAGCACAGGCTCTGGACGCGCAGGCTCAGCGGCCATGGCTCATGGGCCCAGCCGTTCCACGACATGTGGGATCTTCCCGGACTGGGGCACGAACCCACATCCCCTGCATCAGCAGGCGGACTCTCAACCAGTGCACCACCAGGGAAGCCCTATTGTGTATTTTCTTATTGGGTAAGTACTAATTTTGGCAAATGAGCTCTCCTTGATGATTCATTTTGTGATAGAACCATAAATTGAACCACAGACCTTAGGAGCATAAAGAAGGACTAAGTTCTCTTCAACAGAGTCATAAATGTTTAACATATATTTACTGCTGGTTTCACAAATGAACACTGATTGGTAATTAAATAAAAATACAAGGCGAAAAGAATAAAAGGTAACACTGATACACTTTTTGAGCCAAATGGAATAAAATGTATATTGTAAAACTGTTGTTGCACTCCAAAACATTAAACTAAACCAATTATATCTTGAAATAGCTCCTGAGAATTTCTCTCTTATTTATTTATTTATTTTTACTATAGAAGCTTCATGAAACCTTTTCATTTAAAAAAAGATTTGAACTTTCTAGAACAGACTGACATTTTAAAAAGACCCAGAAAACTACAGAATGAGGAAAAGAAAAAGAAAGAGAAAGAGAACAAATGCAAGCAGGAGGAAGAAAGTACATTTAAGGATAAGGCAAAACCTTGAAGGAATGCAATTGTTGCAGGATTAATGTATAATACATGTATAAAGGATACAAATTTCTTTGATAATGTTAGAATAAGCAAAATTGAGCTTGTTCATAATGATTTACCTAAAGAAAGTGAAAGAATTAGGAAAAATAGTCAGTAGGTTCCAAATTGGTTAATAAAGTACCTCAGTTAAGAAAGCAGTTGTACGTCATCCTATCTTAACACTATGAAATATGGTTACACCAAAGTTAAAATAACTAGATATGTAAATTAATAATATGTTATATATAAAGATTTTAAGATTCTAGCATACATAGGTAATGGAATTTTAAGATAAAATGTATTTTTCTTTTCTTTTCTTTATTTATTTGGCTGTACCGTGTGGCTTGCAGGATCTTAGTTCCCCAACCAGGGATCAAACCTGGGCCCTGGCAGCAAAAGCACCGAGTCCTAACCACTGTACCACCAGGAAATTCCCATATGTTTTTCAAATTTTAAAATAAAAAAAATCTATCTTTATACGTTTTTTGTTACTTTTGACAGTTTTATTACTATCCATTAATAATAAAAGGGGGCTTTGATTGTGATTTCAGAACATTTGTATTCCAAGGGAGTCAATTTTAAAAACCACCAATATAAATTATAATCCTGCAAATCTAAAAGTTCTTAAATAACAAATTGCCAACATTTTCTTATAAGTCTGGGAAAGAATACCAATTACTCATATAAAATTATTAGTATCATTCTTTCTCATATTTTTAAAAATTATACTTGATCAGATTTTATCCAGAATAGTTAGAATTTGATTGTATGTTTACTGGGCCTACAGTAAAACTAAGAAACGTCTTGTCAGGCAAGACTAAAAAGGACATTAATTACCTCCTTGTAGAAGGAACTTAAATTTTAAAATATTATTTTCTTATATGCAGTTATTATTCTTTCACTCTTTCATTTCCTACTTTCATATTCTAGCCCTCACTTCCCTTTGCAACACATATGTACATATACACACAAATCCATACTTTTACTTTCACTAAAACATAGTTCTCTTTTGAAAACCATGGAGGATCACACAACTATTAAACTGAATCTTACCAGAGCTGCATTCCACTCTTGAGTCAGCTCAATTCCTGTTTTATTAAGGTAAGTAGGCATTACATTATCTGATAGCAGGGGGATAATTGGATCCTCACTGGAGAAAGATAATAACATGAAGAGCCTCCTAAAATCAGAGATAATGGGAAAAACTCTTCAAGTAGTCAGAGAAAAGTAACCTATTACTTTAAAAGAGCTACAAAAGAGATTGCCAGCTCACTTTTCCATAATGTCCTGTAAAATCCGTTTTTTGTATTATATTTGAATTTTGTACCAGTTATATTGAAATGCAAAAAGCATGTGAATGTTGTTGACAATGCAGTTTTTTTTTTTGCTATTAAACTGATTATAAAACAAACAAAGAAGATTTACTTTAGGTAAAATAAAAATCTAATATAAATCTTTGCTGTTTGCCTCTCCTGATTAACCACCTACATCTGTTCAACTCAACTTTTGATTTATTAAGAATCTACTATTGCTCAAAAGATAAACTCTTCAGGTTAATACTCCATGTTTTCTGTCTTCACAGAAATCATGGCTTTATAACTGAATATATGTTTCTAGGTCTACCTGAGTTTTCCTAATCATTTAAGTGAATATAATTTATAACTATCCTTGGGAAATTTGTATTTTTAGTGTGTATCATACTCCATAGGAACCATATATATTCAGTCATATTGAAATATTTTGTTTAAAATTCCAACCAAAACACATGCATATGTGTGTATGAGCACATGCACACAGACACACATGAAAGGCAGAAGAAGCACTGAATCAAGAGTCAGAAGAACAAAGTTCTATTTCTCACTCTGCCTCTAAATCTCTGCATGACATAGTAGATGGAGAAGCATCTGATTTGCATTCCCTGGAATTTGTTTCTTTCAAATGCTACGGAGGAAGGAGGAGTTGACCTTTAATGTTTATTTGGTTTAGTTTAGTTTTGTTTTCCAGCCCATGTGAGCTATTTTTATCAGACTACAATTTCAAAAGCTAAGATATAATTGGAGTGTTTTTTGTTGAAATAGGTAATATCAGTAATCAATGCATTTTTAGAAAAGTTCACTTTACTTCCTACTATGTATTTAACTGGAAGAACAAAGGGCAATACACTGCCTCTTTAAAAATGCACAAGGATGTATAAAGATTTATTAAAGACTATTTCTAATGAAAATTGCAGTGGATCAAATTCCATTAGAGTTTTAGTTTGATTTTTATCTAAGGTGACAATGAGCTGATCTTATGATCTCATCGCTGGAGAAGCTAGGCTGGAGAAAACCTCAAGGTCATTCCTTTCAAGCAAGATATGTGATAACACTGTTTCCTAATGAAGAAGAATGAGCAACTGTGAACTTTTTTGGTGTATACTTCCTTGCACCACAGTAAGACATAATGTGAAAGTAGTCATATAGATATAATTTATGCATGTGTTAATAGTGATTAGCCTTTTTCATGCTTTAACCTTGAGCTATAACTAAGATATTTCAAACATAATTTTGCTGGGAAATAGGCATATAAATTACAATTTTAAAGTGAGGTTCTAAACTCTTATATTATTTATGCCACCTCTGAAATGATGTTTTCTTACCCAATTTATAACACAAATAAAAATATATTTTTAAATTTATGTTTATTTAGAATTTACATTTTATTAAGCTTGTGTCATAAGTTGGCAGAATTGACTGTGCTTGTGTGACATTTGGATGGCTCCAGAAAATATGTCCTACACCAAAATACACCCCATTTTATCTGCTTATTGAATATCTTTCACTCTGCAATTAGGGAGAAATGTTAAAATGTGTTACTGGAAGAGATAGCACCCTGCCTAAAAGTCAGGTTTTCTAATACATAGTTATCAATATTAAAGTTGGGGAAGCAAAGGTTTGTAAAGTCTATAATCAACAGTATTATATTTTTTGCTCTCTCACTCCCTCTCAGTTCTGTCTCTAACCCCTCTTCTTCTATATGTCTTCTTTCCATTTTCCTTTATTTTTATTTTTTATATTTCTCTGTAACCACTCTATTCCTCTTCACCAGTTAGTATCAAATGTCCTAATTTTGAATACCCAAATAGCAATTTAAAGTTACAATCAACTCCTCCAGACAAAGACCAACAAGCATGCACTTGTAGTTGGACATGTTGGGTTTGATGATTGTTACAAGAGTAAGTAGACACACCATGAGGAGTCTCAATATGAGGGTGTTAGAAAAAACCTATCAGAGAACTTGGGCTTATGTTAGGTCAATTTAAAGTGAGTTTAAAGAAGTGGGATTGTGCTTTGATTGCATGCTTTCAGAGAGCAGAAGTAATTGATTCTTACTAGTCTCATCTAGATGGAAGGAAGACTGGACAGAAGCAAAACAGTAATTAATAAAGAAGCATCAGTCACTTCATTAGCCAGGATAGGTGTATGTCTGGTCATTTTGTGGTTTAGACATTATTCATATTTTGTCTGTTTACTCAAGATTACAGAGTGGTCTTATTTTCTTTGACTCTGTCATGGTCACAGATAGATATCATCTGATGTCGATATTCTGTGAAATTGCTTATTTTTGACTGAAGAACACCATAGCCAGCTGAGAGTACCAGACCAGCTCCTAGCTTTCAAGGGATGTTTTTGTCTTTATCTTTACCAAGTTGTGAATCTCAAGCAGTCCCTCCCTCCTGACAGTCTAGTGGTTAAACTCCTGTACTCTTGAACCAGACTGCTGGGTTTGGTGTATTATTGAATCTGTCATTTATGAATCATATTGTAGAATACTTAATTATCTGTACTTTATCTCCTTCCATTGAAAACTGGACATAATAATCTCTCCTTCATAGTGAGGGTTAAATTGATTAATAGATGTGAAAAGGTGGTTAGAATAGTGCTTCACATACAGTCATGCTATGAAAATGATAGCTAGTATTATTTCATCAGTTTTCCTCTCCACAGGCAAGTACTGGAACTCCCAAAGTAATGTTCATATCATAGTTAAATCCTTTGTGTATCACTATTATCTCTACCAGCTGTTTGTGCACCCTGTCCCAGACGCTTCAAAGCCCTCAAATAATAGTTTAGATCTATCTGTGTCCTGGCTCCTTCAGGTGGCTCTCTTTCCTCACAGATTCACCACTTCCCTGAACTCTGCCATCTCCTTAACAGTGGTCATTATCTTGACCCACAATGGCTGGCAGGCATCTACAACTGAGGGCAAATACCATTAACTCCCATCAATCACATATGGGTCCCATCATTCCTCCATAGTCGCTAACATTTTCCTTTTACTTATTGGAATGTTAATACACTATATAAAAAATTTACATTATAGAGTTACAACAGTTCAGGACTGCTCTAAAAGTAAGAAGTAGATATTTACCTTACATTATGGAAAGATAATTTTGGAGGATATTCATTTTGCAACAGCTTATATATTTTTTTCTTGGTTTTCTTTTGCTAGGTTGAGAAGCTTTATAATTTCCTACTTTGGTGCCATTAGTAAAGTGAGAAGCAGCTGCAACATTTGGTCAAAAACTCTTCCCCTCTATGGTTTAAACCTAAACTGACTGATTTGATTATGCAAGTGCTGGTGTGGAAGAAAAGAAGATGAAGAGTACCCCTGATGCACTTCATAATGCAGAAGAATGGTCTCATGAAGTGAGAGACAGAGAAATATCTGTTGATTCTTTGAGCAATGGGAACACATAACAATATTTTAGGAAAGTGTGCCAAAGAGGTGGTATGTACCATCTTTAACAAAGATTCTTGGGTACCACACACACATGGAAGAAGAAGCAGAAGTTTTACACCTAAAAGGACTGAGACAAAGGGCATCTCAGTCATAAGCACTAGAATTTAAGCCATTAAAGTGTAAGCCCCATTAGGGTAGGCCCTTCACTTTCTTGTTAAGTGAGCATTATATGCTCAAAAGGAAAACAGTTCCCAGAACTTCTAGTAAATATTAGATAAATGTTTAAGTTAATAAATTAATGAACGATTGATCATATCTCCAGAACTTTTGTACAGATTGACTGAAGGTAAGGGAGAACACTTGTAGAATGGCAGGATGACTATCCAATTAGGAATCTGATTCATTAAAACACACACACACACACACACACACAAACAAGATATTCATTATTTCATGGCTGCCTTGGAATCAGGGTTAGAAACCAATCCACCAGAGAACTGTGTGTGTGTATGTGTGTGTATGTGTCCTTCCCAGAACAATAACAACAAAATGATGCATGTGTTAAAATCCTCCCTGATTTTAAATTATATATCCCCAAACAAAACGACAATAACAGCTGCAGCACTGGTACTATTACAATTTCAACTCTCAGTGCAATTTACTACAGTTGTATTGTTTTCTGTAAGTTATAATGTACAGTCATTAACTCTGTCATAAAGATAATGTCTATTTCTTCTTTTTAATTTTAGGTTGTGACAGGCTGACTAATGGCATTTTCCTGATTAGGTCATGCTTTCTTACACCTCTGTGCCTTTGCACATGCTGCTCCCTAAGCTTAAATGCCTTCTTGCCATCTGTACCTGGCTAACTTCCAATTCACGGTTCATGATTTTGCTTAGACATTCTATACTCCAAGAAGCTTTTCTTAGAAAATAATTTTCAATAGAATATAGAGTCTGGGAACACATTGGTGAGTGCTGAAACTAGATGTGATGAAGAAAAGGGAACAGAAAAGAAGGATTAAACATAATTATTAAAATGTTTGATTCTCAATTTTTCCCAGACTGATCTGCATTCAATGTAAACATTTTTAAATTGTATAGTATATTTTAATTAATATTTAACAACATAATTTAAATATGTTCACTGATATTATATCTAGATGTTAATGTCCAGATCTCATTTCTTGAGGTCAAATTGCAAAAGACATACTTTTTTTTTTTTGCGGTATGTGGGCCTCTCACTGTTGTGGCCTCTCCCGTTGCGGAGCACAGGCTCCGGACGTGCAGGCTCAGCGGCCAGGGCCCACGGGCCCAGCTGCTCCGCGACATGTGGGATCCTCCCGGACTGGGGCACGAACCCGCGTACCCTGCATCGGCAGGCGGACTCTCAACCACTGCGCCACCAGGGAAGCCCAAGACACACATTTTTAAAGTAATTGTTAAAAATGTCCTGAGAATGTGAGAGTTACAGAGGAAACTCTATTTATTATTTATCTCTCTCTCTCTCTCTCTCTCTCTCTATCTATCTATCTATCTATATAGTCAGATTATTACATTAAAAAATCAAACCAAAAATTATAATTGAGGAATAGCACCAAAGAGGTCACAGAATTTTAGCATCCTCTGCCACCGCTTTATATTTAGTGTTATCTTCTATGAACTCCTTTATTTTGTTTTTCAAAATAAGCTATCAGTAAAATTTAACATTTGATAAACTCCCTATGATTTGTTAGTATTAACTCTTTCCAGCTAGTTGAAAACATTTTACTATAGAAATGATGTTTCTAATGTGCTATCACTGTAGATTAACATACATATATACACCAATAATTATCTATTTATTCAAATGAGTGATGATATTTTTATTGGGGTAGATATTGTTAAAAATTATCACAGCAGTATTTCACAGCATAATTATGGACTTTCTCTTTGAATGCATTTTCAATCCTTACTTCGTTATGCAGGCTATCATTAACCACAGGGTAAATTTATTTAAAAGGAGAGATTAGGATTCTCCCAATCTGAACATTAAAAGGAAGTGTAAAGTCATTCAAATCTGAGATCCACAATGACCAATCAAGATCAAGTAGTAAAGTGAAGTCAGACACAGAAAGACAAATACCATATGATATCACTTATATGTGGAATCTAAAGTGAGACAAAAATGAACTTATCTACAAAACAGAAAGACTCACAGACATAGAGAACAGACTAGTGGTTGACAAGAGGGGGTGTCAGGGAGGGATGGATTGGGAGTTTGGGGTTATCAGATTCAACTAGTACATATTGAATGGGTAAACAACAAAGTCCTATTGTATAGCACAGGGAACTGCATTCAATATCCTGTGATACACCATAATTGAAAAGAATATAAAAAAGAATGTATGCATATATACACAACTATGCATAAAATAGACAACTAATGAGAACCTATTGTATAGCACAGGAAACTCTACTCGGTGCTCTGTGATGACCTAAATGGGAAGGAAATCCGGAAAAGAGGAGATATATGTATACACATGGTTCACTTTGCTGTACAGCAGAAACTGACACAGCAGTGTAAAGCAACTGTACTCCAATTTTACAAAAGCCAGTTGTATAAAAATAAGAGAATATATGCACATGTATAACTGAATCACTTTGCTGTACAGCAGAAATTAACACAACATTGTAAATCAACTGTACTTCAATTAAAAAAATTTAAAGAAAGATCAAGTAGAAGATTCTTTGGTTACTGTCTATAGGTAGTCCCATATCATAAGGGTCACCAAATTCCGGTTTTAAATAGTGGTCAGTGTTAATATTTAATATCATGAATCAACTCGTATGGACCTTGGTAAACATTCTGGATATTTCTGTGAAGGTGATTTTTGGAAGGCATAAGTTACCCTTTATGGTAATGTGGGTGGACTCATCCAATCAGTTGAAGTCCTTAATAGAAAATTACTGACCTCCTCCAAACAAGAAAGAATTCTGCCAGCAGACAGGGTTTGGACTTGAACTGCAGCGCTTCCCTAAGCTCCCAGCCTGCTGGTCTACCCCAGGTAATTGGTTGATTGATTGATTTGGACATGTCAAGCTTCTGCATTTGTGTAAACTAATTACCTAAAATAAATATATTTATCTTACTCTTTGTCTCTCTTTCTGTATCTGTGTATTTGTGTTTTTAGATGGATGGCTAAGAGTTGGAGAAATGGGGCACAGAATACTAGGCAGAGGAGAAAAGAAAATACAGGGAGTTGAATATTTTCAAAATCTCAATACCCAAATTAAACTACAGTGATCACATAATAGAGTGTTACCTCTAGCTACAAAAGCCTACTAACTTATGTGATACAGTTTAAACTGTAGCCTGGGAAACCAACCAGTATAATTATTACTGCATTTCTATGGAAACACTAATTTTCTCTTCCCAGAAAGAAACATTAAAAGAAATCTTTAGGAATTCAGTCTGTTTGTCAATTGGAAATTCATGAATAATTTTAGATTTGTGTAAGGATAATATGCATTCATTACCTCAAATTGAGAATTGTGCATATTTTATTTAAACTTTTCTGCATTTGAACTAAAGTTGTATAATTTCTTCACATTCATTCTTGATTATGTACTCTCTCTCAAAGTTTATTAAATATACAACATAATCCATGTTCATTGCATTGCTCTTTGCACAAACAAAAACAAAAGGTGAAAACAGACAAAACACTAGCTCAAAGTTAAACAGTAGCTGAACTTGCAAAAAGTAAACCAGCATGGAAACGTTTATAGAAAATAGAGTTTAGCCCTTATTGTAATTTAGAGAAGCTAAGTTTTTTTGCCGTCAGTCTATACTATTGACAGAAAAATATTCAGGAATTAGAAATTTTAGAAGCTGTTTCATTTTAAAATCAGCTTCTTAAATTCAGAATGATTATCCAAGCAAAAGATTTAAATGCACCCATGGGATAATGGACAGCATCAGAAATTCTATGACTTCATGGTAAGCTCATTCATGGTTGACTGGAAGTTATTATTTTTATTGTGACGTGACATGGTACTACCTAGATTTATTTTTCAAATTAATTATCTTGGAAAAAACATATTTGAATTAATGTGAAATATTGGAAAATATATCAGGGTGCAACTGGAGGCAGAGAAATAAATTAGAATGAAATTGCTTATTGACTCTCTGGGAGATAACATAGACTAAAAAGGGCACAAAGGACTATGACTATGTCAACTTCTAACTCATTTTACTCCCAGAATTATAATTTTAAAATAAATAAATAAATTAGAGGATTAGCTAGACTTACACAATATCATGTATCTTAACATAACTATTTTCAGTAAACTCTGGGTATTCTAGGAAAGGTGTCAGAGAAAGAAATAGAGTGGAGAGCTGTGAGATATATATGATGGGATTATTTTTTTCTTTTGCTACACTTATCATAAGGATATTTATTCTAAATAGTTCTTTATACTGATGGGTAATTGTCTCTGGCTGGTGGAGAAAATAACTGGAAAAGCTCTAGGTAAAGGAGGTTTGAATGTCTACAGTATAAGTTGATCATTGTTGTTATTTGGAACTTCTGAACTATGACAATCTTCCACAACTCAACAAAATCTAGTTAAAATTAATGAGGTACCAAAGAAGTGCATGTTCAGCAGCTTAACTAACTTAAAGTGGAAGAATCAAACCCCATATAAAGAGCAGATGCTCCACCGTGCCTAGGGATGAATATATTATAGATTCTGAAAAATCATCACACCTTCACATTTCTAAATGTCTGAGGACCTGTACATGAAGGTAGCTGGAGTATGACGACAGTTTCTATTTTAGGTTAATCTTTAGGATATTTTTTTCAGATATGTATTTTTCAAAACATACTTAAAATTCTCTACTAGCTTGAGTAACATTATATTTTCCAGGGCATAGTACCACTTGCATATTTATATTTATTTTATTACAGATATTCTGCTATGTGATGATTACTACAATGTCTATTATATTATAAAATCAAATATAACATTCATATTATTTTAAGGTATGTTTTCTAGATTTAGTAGAATTTGGACTATGTTATTTGAAGCCTCACCTGCCTCCATGTCATAGACTCTGGAATCTAGAATTATTTTTCACTTTCATGTAAATGTCAGTAAACTGAATTTATAGTTCTTTATGAGTTTACCTTGAATTCTACATGTCATATGTTCTAACTGTAAAATGTGGATAATAACAATAATAATACTTATGATAACACCCAGTTGTAGAGTTGTTTTGTGGCTAAATTGCACAATCTATGTAAAGTAATTTACACAGTTACTTTTAAAATTTGTGTAGTCTCAGTATTGAACAAAGTGATTATTACACAGTAACTAGTCAGTAAATATCACTGATATTAGTAAAAGTTCTAGTATTATTAGCAAATGACAAATACTATACTGAGTTTTTAAATTAGAGAGATGAATATGGTAAATAGAATCTTGATGTTGAAAATAATTTTTAAAAAGCAGAAATAAATGCAGAGCAAAAAGAAGCCTCATCCATTGCTGATGGGAATTCCTAATAGAAGAGCTGCTTTGGAAGACAGTTTGGAAAATTTTGCACAGCTCATCATAGACTCAGCAATCCCTGTGAATAGGTATTGATTCAAATAAATTGAAAACTCATATTTACACAAACACCTGCACATGAATATTTGCAACATCTTTATTCAGAAACTGGAAGCAACCAAGATGTCCATCAACAGGGGAATGGATGGACAGACTAATATCTCTGTGCAATGGAATATCTATTCAACAATGAAAAGGAGAATATATTAATTCATACAAAATCATGGCTGAATCTAAATGCCTTTTGCCAAGTGAAAGAAACCAGAACCCAAAAGGATATTTATTGTAATATTACATTCATATAACATATCGGAAAGGCAAGTCTATAGGAACAGAAAATGATCAGTTGTTACCAGAGTCTGGAGGAATGAAATGTGATTTGATGACAAAAAAGATATACACAGAATGTTTTAGGGTGATGTTCTACATGATACTGGGGCACTGGATACCTCGTTCTATGTCCAAACCTAGAGAAATATATTCCACAAAGTGTAAACTTTAATGTATGAAAACCTAAAAAAAAAAAAAAAAAAATCAACCAGGATGTCATGATGAAATAAAAACTGTGAAGAATGAATCTAACCATATTACAAATGTATCAAATAACCTTATTGAAGAGTGTGGAGTGAATAAGGAGTTGACTTGAGCTGACTTCAGTAACATTGGCAAACAGTGTTTATACTGGAAACATTAACGTTAACAACAAAAAGGACTGTCCAAAAACATGGTAGTCTATTTGTTTTGTTCTGTTTTTTTCCTCAGAGAAATATAGTTTAACAATTCTGAAACTCTTTACATGTATTTGAGAGATTAAAAATAAGTAATAAATGATAGATAGTGAGAGCCTGGATTCTTACTGTCAGAAAATTTCCAGATAATATCAATAGATACTGCACCTTCCAGGAGTGGAACTTAATTTTCTCTTCCTCTTAAGTGGGGATGGATTAAGGGACTCACTTTAAAAAATAAAGTATGGGAGAGACCTTCAAGATGGCATAGGAGTAAGACATGGAAATCACCTTCCTCCCCACAAATACAACAGAAAAACATCTACATTGGAACAACTCCTACAGAACACCTACAGAACGCTGGCAGAAGACCTCAGATCTCCCAAAAGGCAAGAAACTCCCCACGTACCTTGGTAGGGCAAAAGAAAAAAGAAAAAAACAGAGACAAAAGAATAGGCACAGGACATGCCCCTCTGGGAGGGAGCTGTGAAGGAGGAAAAGTTTACACACACTAAGAAAGCCCCTTCACTGGTGGAGATGGGGGGGTGGTGAGGGGGAAACTTCAGAGCCACAAAGGAGAGCGCAAGAGCAGGCATGCAGATGGCAAAACTGAGAGATTTCCCTACAAAGGATTGGTGCCGACCAGCACTAACCAGCCTAAGAGGCTTGTCTGCTCACCCAGCAGGGCAGGTGGAGCTGGGAGCTGAGGCTATGGTTTCAGAGGTCAGACCTCAGGGAGAGGACTGGAGTTGGCTATGTGAATACAGCCTGAAGGGGGCTAGTGTACCACAGCTAGCTGGGAAGGAGTCTGAGAAAAACTCTGGAACTGCCTAAGAGGCAAGAGACCATTGTTTCAGGGTACGCAAGGAGAAGGGACCTAAACGAGCTCCAGAGACGGGCGCAAGCCACAACTATCAGCATGGACACCAGAGAGGGGCCTGAGATGCTAAGACTGTTGCTGCAGCCACGAAGAAGCCTGTGTGCAAGCACATGTCACCATCCACACCTCCCCTCCTGGGAGCCTGTGCAGCCCCACACTGCCAGGGTCCCATGATCCAGGGACAAGTTCCACAGAAGAACACACATCACACCTCAGGATGTTACAACATCATGCCAGCCTCTGTCGCTGAAGCCTCATCCTGCATTCCATCCGCCTCCCTCCCCCTGGCCTGAGTGAGCCAGAGACCCTGAATAAGCTGCTCCTTTAACCCTGTCCTGCCTAAGCGAAGAATAGATGCCCTCAGGAGAGCTACACACAGAGACAGGGCCAAATCCAAAGCTGAACCCCAGGAGCTGTGAGAACAAAGAAGAGAAAGGGAAATTTCTCCCAGCAGCCTCAGATGCAGCAGATTAAATCTCCACAGTCAACTTGATGTACGCTGCATCTCTGGATATGTGAAGTGACAACAACTCATCCCAAAAATGAGGCGGTGGACTTTGGGAGCAACGGTACACTTGGGGTTTGCTTTCTGCATCTAATTTTTTTTCTGGTTTTATGTTTATCTTAGTTTAGTATTTAGAGTTTATTATCTTTGGTAGATTTCTTTATTGATTTGGTTGCTCTCTTCCTTTATATATACTTTTTCTTTTTCCCTTTTTGTGAGTGTGTATGTGTATGCTTCTTGGTGTGATTTTTGTCTCTATAGCTTTGCTTTTACCAGTTGTCCCAGGGTTCTGTCTATCCTTTTTCTTCTTTTATTACTTTAAAATTTTTAATTTTTTTCTTATATTTTCTTTTCTTTCTTTCTTTCTTTCTTTCTTTCTTTCTTTCTTTCTTTCTTTCTTTCTTTCTTTCTTTCTCTATATTCTTTGGAGATGTGAGTTTGACAGGGTCTTGGTGCTCAAGCTGGGAGTCAGGCCTGTGCCTCTGAGGTGGGAGAGCTGAGTTCAGGTAATTGGTCCACCAGAGACCTCCTGACCACATGTAATATCAAATGGCAAAAGATATCCCACAGATCTCCATCTCAATGCTAAGACCCAGCTCCACTCAACGACCAGTAAGCTAGAGTGCTGGACACCCTATGCCAAACAAATGGCAAGACAGGAACACAGCCTACTCAATAGCAGAGAGGCTACGTAAAATCATAATAAGGTCACAGACACCCCAAAACACACCACCGAATGCAGTCGTGCCCACCAGAAACACAAGATCCAGCCTCATTCACCAGAATATTGTCACCAGTCCCCTCAACCAGGAAGGCTACACAACCCACTGAACCAACCTTAGCCACTGGGGACAGACACCAAAAAACAATGGGAAGTACGAACCTGCATTCTGCGAAAAGGTTTCTTCAAACACAGTAAGTTAAGCAAAATGAGAAGACAGAGAAACACACAGCAGATGAAGGAGCAAGGTAAAAACCCAGCAGACTAAAAAAATGAAAAGGAAATAGGCAGTGTACCTGAAAAATAATTCAGAGTAATGATAGTAAAGATGATCCGAAATCTTGGAAATAGAATGGAGAAATTCAAGAAACGTTTAACAAGGACCTAGAAGAACTAAAGAGCAAACAAACAATGATAAACAACACAATAAATGAAATTAAAATTTTCCAGAAGGAATCAATAGCAGAATAACAGAGGCAGAAGAAGGGATAAGTGATCTGGAAGATAAAATAGTAGAAATAACTACCACAGACCAGAATAAAGAAAAAAGAATGAAAAGAACTGAGGACAGTCTCAAAGACCTCTGGAACAACATTAAATGCACCAACATTCGAATTATAAGGGTACCAGAAGAAGAAGAGAGAAAGAAAGGGACTGAGAAAATATTTGAAGAGATTATAGTTGAAAACTTCCCTAACATGGGAAAGGAAATAGTCAATCAAGTTCAGGAAGCACAGAGAGTCCCACACAGGATACGTCCAAGGAGAAACATGCCAAGACACATATTAATCACTATCAAAAATTAAATACAAACAAAAGATATTAAAAGAAGCAAGGGGAAAACAACAAATAACATACAAGGGAATCCCCATAAGGTTAACAGCTGATCTTTTAGTAGAAACTCTGCAAGCAAAAAGGGAGTTACAGGACATATTTAAATTGATGAAAGGATAAACCTACAACCAAGATTACACTATTCAGCAAGGATCTCATTCAGATTCAATGGAGAAATTACACCTTTACAGACAAGCAAAAGCTAAAAGAATTCAGCACCGCCAAACCAGTGTTACAACAAATGCTAAAGGAACTTCTCTAGGCAGGAAACACAAGAGAAGGAAAAGGCCTAAAATAAAGAAACCAAAACAATTAAGGAAATGGTAATAGGAATATACATATCAATAATTAAATGTAAATGGATTAAATGCTCCAACCAAAAGACATAGACTAGTTGAATGGATACAAACATAAGACCCGTATAAATGCTGTCTGCAGGAGACCCACTTCAGACCTAGGGACACCTACAGACTGAAAGTGAGGGGATGGAAGAAGATATTCCATGCAAGTGGAAATCAAAAGAAAGGTGGGCAGACAATTCTCATATCAGACAAAATAGATTTTAAAACAAAGACTATTACAAGAGACAAAGAAGGACACTACATAATGATCAAGGGATTAATCCAAGAAGAAGATAGAACAATTGTAAATATTTATGCCCCCAATATAGGAGCACCCCAATACATAGGGCAAGTGTTAAGAGCCATAAAAGGGGAAATTGACAGTAACACAATCATAGTAGGGGACTTTGTCACCTCATTCTCACCAATGGACAGATCATCCAAAATAAAAATAAATAGGAAACACAAGCTTTAAATGATACAGTAAACAACATGGAATTAATTGATATTTATAGGACATTCCATCCAAGAACAACAGAATACAGTTTCTTCTCAAGTGCTCATGGAACATTCTCCAGGATAGATCATATGTTGTGTCACAAATCAAGCCTTGATAAATTTAAGAAAATTGAAATCCTATCAAATATCTTTTCTGATCATAACACTATGGAACTGAATGTCAATTACAGGAAAAAAGCTGTAAAAAATAAACACATGGAGGATAAACAATACACTACTAGGAAACCAAGAGGTCACTGAAGAAATGAAAGAGGAAATAAAAAATACCTATAAAAAATGACAATGAAAACATGACAACCCAAAACCTATGGGATGCAGCACACCGGTTCTAAGAGGGAAATTTATAACAATAAAATCCTACCTCAAGAAACAAGAAACATCTCAAATAAACAACCTTACCTTACACCTAAAGCAATTAGAGAAAGAAGAACAATACCCCAAAGTTACCAGAAGGAAAGAAATAATAAAGATCAGATTAAAATAAATGAAAAAGAAATGAAGGAAACAATAGCAAAGGTCAATAAAACTAACAGCTGGTTTTAGAGAAGATAAAAAAAATGATAAACCATTAGACAGACTACTCAAGAAAGAAAAAAGGTGAAGACTCAAATCAACAGTATTAGAAAAGAAAAAGAAGTAACAACTGACAATGTAGAGATACAAAGGATCATGAGAGATTACTACAAGAAACTCTATGTCAATAAAGTGGACAACCTGGAAGGAATGGACAAATTCTTAGAAAAGCACAACATTCTGAGACTGAACCAGGAAGAAATAGAAAATATAAGCAGACCAATCACAAGCACTGAAATTAAAACTGTGATTAAAAATCTTCCAAAAAACAAAAGCCCAGGACCATATGGCTTCACAGGCAAAATCTATTAAAAATTTAGAGAAGAGCTAACACCCGTCCTTCTCAAACTCTTCCAAAATATGGCAAAGGGAGGAACACTCCCAAACTCATTCTACAAGGCCACCATCACCCTGACAGCAAAATCAGACAAAGATGTCACAAAGAAAGAAAACTATAGGCCTACATCACTGATGAATATAGATGCAAAAACCCTCAACAAAATACTAGCAAACAGTATCCAACAGCACATTAAAACGATCTACACTGTGATCAAGTGGAGTTTATCCCAGTAATGCAAGGATTCTTCAATATACGCAAATCAATGGATGTGATACAACATATTAACAAATTGAAGGAGAAAAACTGTATGATCATCTCAATAGATGCAGGAAAAGCTTTTGACAAAATTCAACACCCATTTATGGTAAAAACCCTCCAGAAAGTAGGCATAGAAGGAACTTACCACAACATAATGAATGCCATATATGACAAACCCACAGCCAACATCATTCTCAATGGTGAAAAACTGAAACCATTTCCTCTAAAATCAGGAACAAGACAATGTTGTCCACTCTCACCACTATTATTCAACATATTTTTGGAATTTTTAGCCCCAACAATCAGAGCAGACAAAGATATAAAAGGAATCCAAACTGGAAAAGAAGAAGTAAAGCTGTCACTGTTTGCAGATGACATGCTACTATACATAGAGAATCCTAAAGATGCTACCAGAGACTGCTAGAGGTAATCCATGAATTGATAATACAGCAGGATACGAAATTAGTGCACAGAAATCTCTGGCATTCCTATACACTAATGATGAAATATCTGAAAGAGGAATTAAGAAAACATGCCCATTTACCACTGCAACAAAAAGAATAAAATACCTAGGAATATACCTACCTAAGGAGACAAAAGACCTGTATGCAGAAAACTATAAGACACTGATGAAAGAAATTAAAGAGGATACAAACAGATGGAGACATATGCCATGTTCTTGGATTAGAAGAAACAACATTGTGAAAATGAATATACTACCCAAAGCAATCTACAGTTTCAATGTAATCCCTATAAAACTACCAACGGCCTTTTTCACAGAACTAGAACAAAAAAAATCACAATTTGTATGGAAACACATAAGATCCTGAATAGCCAAAGCAATCTTAAGAAAGAAAAACAGAGCTGGAGGAATCAGGCTCCTGGACTTTAGATTATACTACAAAGCTACAGTAATCAAGACCGTATGGTACTGGCACAAAAACAGAAATATATATCAATGAAACAGGATAGAAAGCCCAGAGAAAAACCCATGAACATATGGTAACCTTATTTTTGCCTTTTATGCCTTTAAAGGAGGCAAGCATATACAATGGAGAAAAGACAGCCTCTTCGATAAGTGATGCTGGGAAAACTGGACAGCTACATGTAAAACAGTGAAACTAGAACACTACCTAACACTGTATATAAAAATAAACTCAAAATGGATTAAAGACCTAAATGTAAGGCCAGACACTATCAAACTCTTAGAGGACAACATAGGCAGAGGACTCTATGACATAAATCACAGCAAGATCCTTTTTGACCCACCTCCTAGAGAAAAGGAAATAAAAAACCAAATAAACAAATGGGACCTAATGAAACTTAAAAGCTTTTGCACAGCAAAGGAAAACCTAAACAAGATGAAAAGAAAACCCTCAGAATGGGAGAAAATATTTGCAAATGAAGCAACTAACAGTGCATTAATCTCCAAAATATACAAGTAGCTCATGCAGCTCAATATAAAAAAAAACAAACAACCCAATCCAAAAGTGGGTTGAAGACCTAAATAGACATTTCTCCAAAGAGGACATACAGATTACCAATAAACCCATGAAAGGATGCTCAACATCACGAATCATTAGAGAAATGTAAATCAAAACTACAATGAGGTTTCACCTCACACCGTTCAGAATGGCCATCATCAAAAAATCTACAAACAATAAACGCTGGAAAGGGTGTGGAGAAAAGGGAACCCTCTTGCACTGCTGGTGGGAATGTAATTGGATACAGCCACTATGGAGAACAGTATGGAGGTTCCTTAAAAACTAAAAATGAACTACCATACGATCCAGCCATCCCATTACTGGGCATATACCATGAGAAAAAATTCAAAAAGTGTCATGTACCACAATGTTCATTGCAGCACTGTTTACAATAGCCAAGACATAGAAGAGTGGCATGTACATATATTCACTACCAAATATAAAATAGATAGATAGTGTGAAGCAATTGCATAGCACAGGGAGATCAGCTCGGTGCGTTGTGACCACCTAGAGCAGTGGGAAAGGGAGGGTGGGAGGGAGACACAAAAGGGAGTGGATATGGGGATATATGTATACGTATAGCTGATTCACTTTGTTTTACAACAGAAACTAACACAACATTGTAAAGCAATTACACTCCAATAAAGATGTTAAAAAAAAATAAAGTATGAAAAGGAACAATAAATAGTAACTTTAAAAGGGAGAAAACTGGAACACACTACCTTAACTAAGTGATCAAAGTTAAAATTATCAATAATGTTGTGTGGCTATTACTTACCTCTGCCATGATATGGTAAGATGGGTATTTGACCTCTGTGACATTCTTCCTCAAAAACCCTAACTCCAGTACAATTATGAGAAAAGCACCGGGAAAACACAAAATATGAGACATTTTAGAAAATACTATACCAGCACTCTTCAAAACTGTCAAGATCATGAAAATGAAATACTGAGAAACTCACAGAAGAGGAGAATAAGGAGACTGATACAATCAATACCTAACACGGTATCTGGATGGAACCTGGAAACAGACATTGATAGAAAAACAAATGAAATCTAAATACAGTCTGTAGTTTACTTAATAGTAATGTGTCAATGATAATTTCTTGGCTTGCCAAATATATCATAGTTATGGTAATATTACTAGATAAAGTGCATATGGAAACTCCTTGTACTATCTTTGCAACTTTTATGTAAATTGAACTTTATTACAAACTAAAAAAAAAAAGTCTATTAAAAAAGTAATAGCATGCCCTGGTCTGGGAAGATCCTACATGCTGCGGAGCGGCTGGGCCCGTAAGCCATGGCCGCAGAGCCTGTGCGTCTGGAGCCTGTGCTCCACAACGGGAGAGGCCACAGCAGTGAGAAGCCTGCATACCGCAAAAACAAAAACAACAAAAAAAGTAATAGCAGTGAATATGAAAATATATAATAAGTTTTTGGATATATTAAAGACAGATTGAATAATGTTTACACATGAGATATTGAATCTCCATATAATACGCTTATTTATTGCAGGGCAGTGCCAAGACTATGTCTGTACTACAGTAATTTAATCAACATACAGCAAACTATGAATTTATGACTACTAACTTGCTAAATTAACACCACACAATTTTACCTATCAGGCAATAATATCTATACTAACTGCATAATTTTTAAAATGTGTTAGTGAAGTCCTCATTTCCATTTATCAAATTATTTTTCTTTTTTTTTCACAGTTTTTCAGCACTTTTATTGAGGTGTAATTTACATACCATAAAATGAACTTGTTTTAAGCGTATTAGGCAACGATTTTTAGTAGATTTACAATTTATTTTTCATTTTCGTTTAAAAGCACTTTTTGTATTTTCAATATATTATTACACATTTCATACATCATCATACTGGTAGCCTTTGGAATATGTAACAACTTAGATATAATGTGTGTTTAATAAATGTTGGCCTAATCAATTAATAAAAGAAGTTTAGTCTTTGTCTCTCTTTAGTTAATCACAAGAAGTAAAGAATTTCAGAGTACATGAAATTCCCACATAGAAGTCAAGCATTTTAGGATTTCTTGAATCTCATTTTATAAAATTTAGTATTATTTTAAAATTCCATTTTGTTAACTTCTTTAAATTCTATATATGTGAAAAAATATACCATTTAAATTCAATGAAAGAAAGGTACCAAAATAGCTTCCCAATTCACTTTAATCTCTATAGGCCTGGGCTTTTTTCTTTAGCTAACTCTCCAAATCATTTTCTTCTTTTATTTTTTTCCCACTCCATTATTTCTGGTGGATTTAAAATATTGTTAACCTATTTAGTCTTATTTCTTTTCACACAACGTTATTTAGACAAAGAAGTTAGAAAAAGTAGTTATATTTCAGGCTGAAATATATGTTTTAATTCTTGAAGCATTCATTAACTACTAAAATATTTATTGCTAGCATTTAGACATCACACCCTAAAATTAAAAAAAATAAAAAAACCTGTCAAGTGTTCTTTGTATAACTAATGTTGAAATAGATACATTGGAAGACTAGTTACTATGAAAATCTATTAACTCATGAATGTAGATAATTTAAAACCCTGCCTACTAAGCTTATCTTGCCTTTAACATCTCTCTCTGACTGCTTAGTACAGAATACAGAGGATTCACAAATTAGGACATTTGTATATTATCTGTCCCCAATATCAAATTGCATGTAAAATTAAGAAGTCACTACCTAAGAATGATTCTTTGGGAAAAGTTAGCTTGGTTGTAAACATAAACATCTCTCATTGAATGTTTAACTTACCTATCATGTGACTTTGGATAGAATCTGTATGTCATAGATCACTGAGTTAAGATACTTCATAAAATGGAAAAAATTTACATATAGTGAGTTTAATATTCCTGGAAAAGAAATTTGTCTTTTATTAGGAATCAGCTTCTTTTTTAGGTTTGAGACTACTGGTAGGAAGGTCAGCAAAAGGTTTTCATTCTTCAATAAAACAACAACAAAACAAAACAAGGAAACAAACAAAAAAAACACCTTGAACTTAACCACCTTAGTTAAGAGGGAAATATTTCACATAGAGCCTAAGGAAACATAACATCTTTCTACTAAAGCATATCACTGACTAGGTAGATCCAAAATACCTTTGGATCTAGAGAGCTAGAAGTTGAAGCACATAAAATATAACAAAGAAAACTGAAATAATCAAAAACCTCACAAAAGACAGAAAATCATTCAGAATAATTTTATATTTTACACTCTTACTTCCTATGCAATATCTCTATATACGGATTTAAATAAAATTGACTCCTACCATACATTTTTGTATCCTGCTTTTATTATCACGTATACCTATTTCTATATAATCCTAAATCTACATGTTTAATAGAAAGTGAAAAATATTAATCATTTACCTATCACTAAATGTCAAAGGATGGATACAGTTTCAAGTAAATTCAAGTAAATTTGTGTATTTGTAGTTTTTATATCGAAAATTAGAGAACATTTCTCTCCCATTGTTTCTACTTTCCTTGTGTAGGAGGCAAGGTCATCTGCTGAGGGTTTATTTGGATATAGAAAGCAGACTGAGGAAGCATAATAAGATTTCTATTCCACTTGTCTAGGTAAATATGAATGTATATTGGTGGTTGTCTACTCATTTTTCTTATGATACATGGCAGCATGGTGCTACATCTGTAACAGACATGAAAAGGGCAGATGGTTGGGTTCATCTAGGATTCCAGTTTTGCTAGAATGGATAAAAGAACAAGAGATTTTAAGGGATATGTAAGATAATTTTTGAGACAAGGCCCTTGGAAACCAGATTATATAGGCAGGCAGGGAAATCTAAATCGGAGGTAAATTTCCATCAAAGAAATTTAAGCATGCAGCTCTCTGTCCATACCCTTATTTATATCAGAAACTTAGGGAGTCCACCCTCCACCGAGATAGTATCCTCCTGTCTCCACCATGGTGGTGTCAAAGTATAATTTACAAATATAGAATGTGTTGATGGTAAAGATTTATTTAATGAGGAAATCAACAGGCGAGTAAGCCTGATAGAAAGAGGATTTGAAGAAGGGAGGTTTACTTAATCAGTTACGGAAGGCATGCTACAGAAGTTTGCTAAATTAGCAATAACACTGTTTACTATCCTATTATGTGCAAAACAGAAATCTTTGAATTTATCTTATCTACCAAACAGAAATAATTTTCATTCTCATTGGGAAAAACTATACAAGTAAACATGTAACAATGCAGAGTCTAGGCTCTTACGGATTGTAAATAGCAAGTCAAAAACCAAAAAAAAAGTGTTTTCCTTAGATAATTAAATAGTCCCTAAACAGTATTATTAAACAATGCTCCAATATGATATTGAATAGACATTTAGTCCATCCTTTGCCTTGTATCCAAATTTGGATATTTTTCTTAACGAAAGAAATATGTATTATCTCTTAAAAACCACACTTACCATCCAGACTAAATTCCTACCAGACTGTTTCTTTTTGACCTGATTAGATATTTGGAGACTATAGTAAATACACTTTCCCCTGTTTTATAACCATTTTTACCCATCTATTTTTGTCTAGAATTTTCAGTTTTTCCCTGGATGTGGAAAATATGATAGCAAGGGATGGAGGGTCATGGGTTTGTCTATCTTCTCAGACTGTCATGAGATAAAGGCTATGTAGGCAAGCACTGAACCCTCAGCCCCAATCCAGTTCTGTCTGCTTTCTAGTTATAAACCAATTAAATTTTGGCATTGGCTGTCATTCAGTTAAATTCTTCAATGTGATAAAATTCCACCTTGTTTGTGTCTTCATGGAGATTTACCCGTATTATCTCATCACTTAGGGAGTGGAGACCTCCTTTCATTATAGCGTGCTTGGTGTCGCTATTTGCTCATAAGAGAAGGAAAAGTAAGACAAATATTTCAGAGGCTATTTTGAGTTGTTCCATATTTGAACCAGGTGCTTGATCAATGTTATGGATCTTTCCATCAAGTGAAATGATTAAGAAAGTTCATATTTATAGTTTCCTATCCTATGCAAAACATTTACTTATGAAGTAGATTTTGTGTATGTTATTATTTTGTCATGTAAAAGAGACTTTAGATTTAATATGGTAATGTTTAAATTTATTTGTAAGCATCTTGACCATAACCTTAGTTTTTTTTTTTTTTCTGTTATACTAACGAGATATTTTTAGAAGAGTTCAGCAAACTAAAATCTGAAAAAAAAAAAAGAGCTGTTGAGCCTGGATATTTGCTGCTTTTTGTAACACTCCGACATAGTCGTGCATTTTTAATGAATATTTCTGAATCCGTATTTCTAATTATTCATTAAAATTCATTGTTAGATAGTATGAATATGCTACAGCATTAATTTCCATGAATATAAAATGAAAATCAAAACACATGCTGTTAAATCTGCAGAAACATTTCTCCAATACGATACTAGAGTTCATAATTATAAATACTTTATAAGTTTCATATTTTTACCGATAGTTCTATTTCAAAATTAATTGCATATCTTTGCACATTAATTGACCAAAATGCTAAACTTAATTACTAAGTAAAAAAATTGAGCATATGTAGTTTTATTTCAAAAAATATTAACTGATAAAGAATTTCTGAGGTGAACCACCACTAGTTTCACCTGTGAAACCTTAAAAAACAAAAGCACACACACAAAAATACCTACTCAGGGAATTCCCTGGCGGTCCAGTGGCTAGGACTCTGTGGTTTTACTGTCAAGGGTGCAGGTCGGGGAGGTTCTGTCAGCCGCTTGGTGCAGCAAAAAACAAAACAAACAACAACAACAACAAAAACCAACAAACACCTACCCAACTTAGATTTCATGGATCAAAGTCTTCAGGGATAAGGTGGATGAATGCATGAGTGAATTTTTTTTAAGTATCTTGCTTGTAGATAAATTTTTTTTGGCATCTACAGAAATTTCTATTGTAATTCTCTTAGCATTGTTAGCAAGTATTTACAGTATATACTAAAAAGGGACTAGTTCTTATCCAGGGAATTCTATAAAGACACATGCATTGGTTCAGCAAATATTTACTGGAAAGACTACTCTTTTAGGATTGATAATTCAGCACGAAACGAGCCAAACAAGGTCACCCTCTCATAGAGTTCCCATGATAATAGGGGAAAAATAACATATACAAATACACATAAATTTACTCAGATATAATATCTCAGTTGCTGAAGTCTGCACAGGCAAATGACACAGAGTGGAAGAAACTAACATTTAATATCAGATGGTCAGGTAGGTCATCTCTAAGGAAGTAATATACTATTCTGAGATCTAAGTACCTTGAGAGAGCAATTCCTAAAAGATGTAAAGAAGAAGATTTCAGGAAGAAAAGAACAACAGCAAAATGACATGGATGGGGGTGGGCTTGGAATAGTTACAGACAAGCAAAGTGATAGATATCCCTTGAAGAGACTCAACGAGCAGGGGGGTCAGAAAGAGACTCAATAAGGGGGAGGGTCAGATGGGGTTAAGGGTCAAATTATGAATGGAATAATAATGCTAGACAAGCCGTTAGATTTTGTGCTAAGAGGTAACATAACCTGAATTACAATTTCAAAATAACACCCTGGCTGCTGTATGCAGAATAAGTTCTCAAGGTGAAGAGTAATGGAAAGAGGCAGACTAGTTTGGCAGTGAGGGCAAACAACCAGCCAGATACTCTGGTGGTTTAGACTAGGCTGATAGAAGTGGAGGTCGTGAAAATGGTTACTTTTCACATGTATTTTTAGAGGTGAACCTTTATTACATCATCTACTCTCTGTAGACATGAATAAATGTTATGATTTCCTGGAGTGTTTTTGCATTTGACATACAGAAACACAAAATATTGAACACCAAAATTATCTTTATCCTATTATTCCTCCAAAATAGAACCTTCCACTAAATTTCCTACTTTGATTGATGGCACCCTTTTATTCAAACCAGAGAACTGTAGTGCCTTCCAGGCACTTCTCTTTCACTCCACTTTGACAGTCATTTCCTTGGGTCACTGGTAGATACATCTCCAAATTGCCCTCACCTCACTTCCATGTTGATTCTTCCTTAACCTTTGTTTCATCTCTCACCTGGACTCTTGATCTAATTGTAATATTTTCTATCTCTGTCTTTTACCTTTCCACAAAGATAATATTGTGATTATTTTACTCCTACACTTTTATCCTTCAGTGATTCCTATTCATCTTTAAAATACTTTTAAACTTCTCAGATTATCTATCTTCCACCTAGACCCAACTCTTCCCTTCCTGAGGCATTACATCCTACAGTACTGCCAAATTAATTTGCAGTTTGCATACATGGTACATTATTTAAAACTTTCTCCTCACAGTATGCTCTTTTCCCTTCATCTACTTGACAAACTTCTTTTTAAATTCATTGAAACTCCCAGGATCAAAATAAAGAGACTGAATTTATCTATATCCATTTAATCTGTTTGAGACTTCACCTCTTATGTGACAAACCCCGTTTCCCCAACCAGACAAAATCAATCACCAACTTCTCTGTAATTGATCATATCTCTTTTTAGAAGCTTTTTGAGGTAAAGAATCATATATTGCTTTTGAAAATATGGTGTCTTGCATACATTCAGTTCCCTTTCAGTATTCTTTGTAATTCAACTACAACAACAGAGGAAAGATAACTACTAAATAATATAGACTATTTAATGCTAAGTCCTTAAAGTATTGCATAATCCCTTACACAGACTCTTGTTTGACCTTGGTCTAGAACATCTATTTTTGTCATTTGGTCTTGTGTCAATATTTTTCACAGAACTAGAAAAAAAATTTCACAATTTGTATGGAAACACAAAAGACCCTGAATAGGGCTTCCCTGGTGGCGCAGTGGTTCTGCCTGCCGATGCAAGGGACATAGGTTTGTGCCCTGGTCTGGGAAGATCCCACGTGCCACAGAGAGGCTGGGCCCGTCAGCCATGGCCACTGAGCCTGCGTGTCTGGAGCCTGTGCTCCGCAATGGGAGTGGCCACAACAGTGAGAGGTCCACGTACCGCAAAAAAAATAAAATAAAATAAAAGACCCCAAGTAGCCAAAGCAATCTTTTTTTATTTTTTATTTTTATTTTTGGCAGTATGCGGGCCTCTCACTGTTGTGGCATCTTCCATTTTGGAGCACAGGCTCTGGACGTGCAGGCTCAGTGGCCATGGCTGATGGGTCTAGCTGCTCCACAGCATGTGGGATCTTCCCAGACCATGGCACAAACCCGTGTCCCCTGCATCATCAGGCGGTCCCTCAACCACTGTGCCACCAGGGAAGCCCCCAAAGCAATCTTGAGAATGAAAAATGGAGCTGGAGGAATCAGGCTCCCTGACTTCAGACTATACTACAAACCTACAGTAATCAAGACAGTATGGTACTGGCACAAAACCAGAAATATAGATCAATGGAACAGGATAGAAAGCCCAGAGATAAACCCACGTACATATGGTCACCTTATCTTTGATAAAGAAGGCAAGAATATACAGTGGAGAAAAGACAGCCTCTTCAATAAGTGGTGCTGGGAAAACTAGACAGGTACATGTAAAAGTATGAAATCAGAACACTCCCTAACACCATACACAAAAATAAACTCAAAATGGATTAAAGACCTAAATGTAAAGCCAAACAATATCTAACTCTTAGAGGAAAACATAGACAGAACACTCTATGACATAAATCACAGCAAGATCCTTTTTGACCCACCACCTAGAGAAATGGAAATAAAAACAAAAATAAACAAATGGGACCTAATGAAACTTCAAAGCTTTTGCACAGCAAAGGAAACCATAAACAAGACCAAAAGACAACCCTCAGAATGGGAGAAAATATTTGCAAATGAAGCAACTGACAAAGGATTAATCTCCAAAATTTGCAATCAGCTCATGCAGCTCAATAACAAAAAAACAAAAAAGCCAATCCAAAAATGGGCAGAAGGCCTAAATAGACATTTCTCCAAAGAAGTTATACAGATTGCCAACAAACACATGAAAGAATGCTCAACATCATTAATCATTAGAGAAATGCAAATCAAAACTACAATGAGATATCATCTCACACCAGTCAGAATGGCCATCATCAAAAAATCTAGAAACAATAAATGCTGGAGAGGGTGTGGAGAAAAGGGAACACTCTTGCACTGCTGGTGGGAATGTGAATTGGTTCAGCCACTATGGAGAACAGTATGGAGGTTCCTTAAAAAACTACAAATAGAACTACCATATGACCCAGCAATCCCACTACTGGGCATATACCCTGAGAAAATCATAATTCAAAAAGAGTCATCTACCAAAATGTTCATTGCAGCTCTATTTACAATAGCCAGGAGATGGAAGCAACCTAAGTGTCCATCAACAGATGAATGGGTAAAGAAGATATGGCACATATATACAATGGAATATTACTCAGCCATAAAAAGAAATGAAATTGAGTTATTTGTAGTGAGGTGGATGGACCTAGAGTCTGTCATACAGAGTGAAGTAAGTCAGAAAGAGAAAAACAAATACCACATGCTAACACATATATATGTAATCTAAGAAAAAAAAAAAAAAGGTCATGAAGAACCTAGGGGCAAGATGGGAATAAAGACACAGATCTACTAGAGAATGGACTTGAGGATATGGGGAGGGGAAAGGTAAGCTGTGACAAAGTAAGAGAGTGGCATGGACATATATACACTACAAAACGTAAAATAGATCGCTAGTGGGAAGTAGCCACATAGCATAGGGAGATCAGCTAGGTGGTTTGTGACACCTAGAGGGGTGGGATAGGGAGGGTGGGAGGGAGGGAGACGCAAGAGGGAAGTGATATGGGAACATATGTATATGTATAACTGATTCACTTTGTTATAAAGCAGAAACTAACACACCATTGTAAAGCAATTTTACTCCAATAAAGATGTTAAAAAAAACAAAAAAACAAAAAACCTCAAGTCAGTTTTTTCTAATGTAATTTGATGAATACCCTCCTTGTGTGGGATATGAGACTTGCCAGTATCTGCAGATGCTCAGGGCTCACATATTAAGATGCAGAAACATCATCAACCACATTTCTCTAGTTCTGGCTATTTTTTTTCTAATTCACTACTGCCCACATAGAGTATGAATTTAATAATTCAGGTATGCTTCTTATATAAAGATGCATGCTTCAGAAAATCACCTGTGCAATGGCTTTCCCTGCTAAGATGCACTGAGAAGACTGATTTCTGGACAGAAAACACTTTAAAATATTTTCTCTAGTACAAAAGATAAATAAATCCTCAACCATTTCTTTGGCTGCATAATTAACTGCCTTACTATATCCTAGCCTCCATCTTTTCTAAAGCCTGCTAGCTCCACTAAATAATATATAGGTAGTCCATATCAGTTGGGATCCAGACAGGAAAATAGAAACCATACTAATTATTTTAACTGGAAAAATTAATATAAAAAATTAAACAGTAATTAGAGGACAGAAAGGCAGACGGGGAAAACAGAAGCATAACAGGAATCATATAACAGAAGCAGCTACTGTCTCTAAGGTTTTGTTAGGAAAGGGCAGAGGTTGCAGTCTATTAGAGCAGGAGAACCTTGCAGGAGAAGTCCTACGAAGGAGTGCCAACCTTTGAAGATGAGACAGAATCCACCTGGAGCTGGCATCTCAGGAACTCAGAGCAGGGCTTCTTCACAACTGAGACTCAGACATTTGAGTAGGAATGCTGCCCAGCATGTCTCTGAAGGCTACCATGGGATGCTTTGGGGGCAGGTGAAAAAACATTGCAAACTAGACAAACTGCTTGGGAGAGAATGACAAATTGCTGTTAAGATGACACTGACAGGACCAATTGAACAGAAGGTGTAAGTCCTTTCTCTCTCCTCTTTCTTTCCCATCTCCCTCTAGTGATCGGCCAGAGGAGAATTGTGGTTTGTAAAAGCCCAGTCCGAGTTCCAAAAGGAAGATGGAAGTGGAGACATAGCAGAGCCACAACAGCTGAATAACAAACACACAATCCTTACAGGAACTATTGCCATTAATTTGAACATCTGATGTACATATCAATTCACAGAATAAAGGGATCCATGAGTTGTGTCCTTTGAACACAAGCTTCATGCTATGTTGTTAGTGATATCCGAACTGCTGTCAACCTACAGGTAATGAGTAAGACTAAATCATGGTCCTGGTTAATTATTTGTTATTTACAGATGCAAAGCCAAATTCTTTGCAATGTTTTCATTAGTAAGCAATCAATAATATCACCTGAATTTTCTCCTGTGACCAAAGAGATAAAGTCAACCTAAGTTTTCAAAGAATGCTTTAACAGTCTGAACCAATTATGAATTAAGTTATTTCTATGCTAATAGTCATCAGCATATTCCTCTATGTGTAGAACAATGTCTAATCAATCTGAATTGCATTATCCAGATGATTATATTGTTGCACTAAAATGAACTGTCATGAGTGCAATGCTACTGCTGCACTTTTTGCAGCTGGTGTGTCCCCAATATCCAGCATGGTGTCAGACATGAAGGGGACCCTCAATATATTATTGGTATAAAAAACAAGTCATTTACTCTTCCAAATCGTGCCTTGAGACATTTTACATTTTCACTAACTAGAATACCAGGATAATATACAAAAAGCCAGTGACATGAAAGTATTAATATTACACTTATTTCCAAAGTTTCTAGTTCTCATCCAAAGATACATTCATTGTGAAAATCTGCCTTCACAAGAAAAAGGTAAATTTTATTTAATGCCTAATTATACAATGTAAATTCTATATGTATGATGTAATGTTGATTATAAAGCCTTAGTATTTTTAGGTTCCTGTATTTCATTAAGAGAAATGAAAGAATATGCTGCAGACTGATCTGGCTCTTTCAATCATTCACTGTTTCTTTAATTAAAATACATTTAAAAATGTGTTATAAATCACAATGCTCACTGAGGTCAGATGGAGTACAATGCATTAAAGATCTAAAATGCTCTTGAGGGACTTCCCTGGTGGTGCAGTGGTCAAGAATCTGCCTGTTAATGCAGGAGACACAGGTTCGAGTCCTGGTCTGGGAAGATCCCACATGCCGCAGAGAAACTAAGCCTGTGCACCACAACTACTTAGCCTGCGAGCCACAACTACTGAGCCCTCGTGCCACAACTACTGAAGCCTGTTGCTCTGCAACAAAAGAAGCCACCCCAATGAGAAACCTGTGCACCATAACAAAGAGTTGTGCTCCCCACAACTAGAGAAAGCCCACATTCAGCAACGAAGACCCAACGCAGCCAAAAATAAATAGATTGATTTAAAAAAATGCTTTTGAAAGCATCTATGTTAAATGTAGCAGTGCAAACAAAAACATATATATATATTACATATATGTACACAGTACATATATTCAAATTAGCTTTAAAAACAATGTATTAAAATAAAACATTTTATAATTGCTTATATTTATAAAATCTTCAAAATGAATTTCATGTTTTACACTAGATATATTATTATATTGTATATTAATACTTCATGTTTTTGATTATGTCAAATACATAATATATCTCTATCTATCTATCTATCTGATTTATTAGTATTATAACTGTGATAGTTAATTTTATATGTCAACTTGATTGAGCCATGGATGCCCAGATTAAACAGTGTTTCTGGGTATGTCTGTGAAAATGTTCCTGGATGAGATTAACATTTAAATTGGTGGACTCCATAAAGTAAATTGCTCTCCCAGGTGTAGTTGGGGATCCTCAATCCATTGAGACCCTGAATAGAACAACGGGCAGTGGGAAGAGGAATTCATTCTTATTTTCCTGACTCACTGATGGAACTGGAACATCTCATCTTTTCTTCTCTTGCTCTCTACCAGTTCCCCTGGTTCTCAGGCCTTTTGACTCAGACTGAATGACATCACTGGCTTTCCTGGGTCTCCAGTTTGCAGACAGCAGATTATGGGTCTTCTCAGCCTCCATAGTCTAATGAGCTGATTCCTCCTAATAAAGCTCCTAATATATAAAGTATATATTTTATTGGTTTGTTTCTCTGAAGAGCCATAACATAACAACCAGTCAAGGACCAATATATTCTATCCATGGTATAATACATAGAGAACATAAAGAGAAATAAGATCACCTTTATCCTCAAGGAAGTTGCAGTTTTATCTTTTTTAAGTAATTGACTTCTCAATCTTATTAGTAAGTCACAAGTATTTTGGAATAGTGGTGATGTCAATGATAATAATAAATATTTAAAGAAATACCAATAATAATATTTTGAATTTTCATAAAACTGTACATTTCTCAAAATGATTCTGGATACATTCCCTGATTTCTTATTTTGATCTATGAGTTAATGCTAAGATGTAGAAAATTTTCATACTATCTTCCTTTTACATATAACAAAAATGAAGTCAGTGGTAGTTCATAAATAATAAGATTTGTATACTTTACTTTTTATGTATAATTGAACTTAAAATTTAAGTTTAAAGATATTATTCCACAATTAAATTATATGATTATCCCCCATATTATAAAAAACTATAGTTTTCTAGAATTTGAAATAAAAATGTGGTTTTCCATTTGCCCATGAAATGATAAACAGTCTGAAGTTTCTAAGCATAAATGCCAATGTGAAACATTGTTTCTTCTTCTACATTCCTTCAGGATCTAATTTATCTGTTTTCTTTTGCGATTCACTCTTCCCAAAGCAGAAAGTATTGTTTTCTTTTCTATGCTCCAGTGGCAAAATTCTTAATTCTACCTTAGAAACTGTATCCAGATCTTCTCAGACGTAAGTTTTTTATTTGGACCTGAAAGGAATAGAGACTCTGAAATGTTTAAGAACGTGAAGACACCTCGGTTACACTTGTCTCTACAAACTCACTCATATATGTTCAAAATTCAGGATGGCATTTGGGATCCTGAAACTTCCTATATGGGTCTCCCAGATGCCAAAAGAGGAAAAGCCTTTACTGATCTAGATGAGCAGGTAACAACCTCTGAATGAAGGAAACTTCTGGTAGACTTGGATGATGTTAAGGCAGAAACACCTGTAAAGAACACCTGTAAATAAAGCCACTGCTTCTTCTATTTACATCCATGGCTTCAATTTAAGTACAAGGAAATGCCAATCTCAAGTACACCTAAGAGGGCAGAGAAAAAGTCATATAAGAAAGGCAGGGAAAGCTAACTCACAATGTGTTTGTAAGTAAGAGCATGGCTAATCCTACAAGGTTCTATGGAGTTGGCATGACCCAATTTGAGTTGGCACAACCTCAAATTGTGACATGAGGACAAGGCCTTCATAGCCCCATATCAGCTAGTTGATGGGTTTCAGGACATGGTCTCCTAAAACATAGCACCTTGACATGTTGAATATCTTAAGCTGAAGGAGTTTGAGCATAGTGAGAAGCAGGAACTTCACTTGGATTTCCCCCAAATCTTGCCCATCTTCCCTGAAACCAGGAGACAGTCTTCCATGCAAGAGATAGCCTTTCTGTACCAGAAGGAAGACATTCCTGTCACCAGAGATAGGAAATTTGGGGCCAAGGTATCTGTAAAAACAAACCTTGTTAAACTAACCTTTATCCTTCTAGTTACTTCTTCACCATTTACTATCCTCTGACCAAATCCCTCTGTCTTGTCAATTTATCTCAAATGTATTGTTTCTTTGTCTAAAATCTTCCTGCTCTGATCACTTCTTCAGGTGTTCATTCTCTTGGGAATACTCCCATGTACATGCAAAAATTCAATAAAATAGGTATGATTTTCTCCTATTTATCTATCTTTGTAAGTTTAATTTTTAGAACTAGCCAGGGCCTGAAGAGTATCAAGGAAAATTTTTTCTCTCCTCTACAGTCATTGACTGTAGGCAGACCGCTGGAAGGAGGAATAACCTTGGGGAGACATTTTCCTGGGGCAAGTCCCAGTGAGAGGCACCTGTGAACATTCAACTGCTGTTACTTTTTAGCAACACGTGAAATTGATGTGTTGGCCCTGAAGTGGGCGTCCAGGCAGATCATCACATTATTCATGACAATAATCTCTCAAAGATTAAATGTTTCCCATCTGTATGTCTTCTTTGGAGAAATGTCTCTTTAGAGGCCCATGAAAAGATGCTCAACATTGCTAATTATTAGAGAAATACAAATCACAACTACAGTAAGATACAGCCTCACACTACTCAGAATGACCATCATCAAAAAATCTGCAAACAATGCTGGAGAGGGAGTGGAGAAAAGGGAACCCTCCTACACTGTTGGTGGTAATATAAATTGGTACCACCACTATAGAGAACAGTATGGAGGTACATTAAAAAACTAAAAATAAGGGCTTCCCTGGTGGTGCAGTGGTTGAGAGTCTGCCTGCTAATGCGGGGGACACGGGTTTGAGCCCTGGTCTGGGAGGATCCTACATGCCGCGGAGTGGCTGGACCCGTGAGACACAACTGCTGGGCCTGCGCGTCTGAAGCTTGTCCTCCGCAGCAAGAGAGGCTGTTAGTGAGAGGCCCACACACTGCGATGAGCAGTGGCCCCCGCTTGCCACAACTAGAGAAAGCCCTTGTGCAGAAATGAAGACCCAACACAGCCCAGAATAAATAAATAAATAAATTTTTAAAAATTAAAAATAGAGCTAACATATGATCCAGCAATCATACTCTTGAGCATATATCTGGAGAAAAACATGGTTCGAAAGGACACATGCACCCCAATGTTCATTTCTGGACTATTTACAATAGCCAAGACATGGAAACAACCTAAATGTCCATTGACAGATGAATGGATAAAGAAGCTGTGGTACATATATACAATGGAATATTACTCTGCCATTAAAAAGAATGAAATGCCATTTGTAGTAACATGGATGGACCTGAAGATTATCATACTAAGTGAAGTAAGTGAGACAGAGAAAGACAAATATCATAGGATATCGCATATGCAGAATCTAAAAAAAATGATACAAATGAACTTATTTACAAAACAGAAACAGACTCACAGACTTAGAGAAGGAACTTATGTTACCACGGGGAAGGGTGGGAGGGGGAAGATTGGGAGTTTGGGATTGATATGCACACACTGCTATATTTAAAATAAAATGTCTTTCCATGAAAATAAAATTAAATTTTTTCCATTAATATTAAATTTATTTACATGCATGTTTCTTTTGTCAATAATATTAATGCAAATATTTCTTCCATTATATTTCCTAAAATATTTTTTACTGAAGAAAAATTTGATTTTTGTCTAATAATTATATAACTAACCATTTTACTGAATTACTTTTTAATTTTATTACCTTAGGTTCCACAGATATATGATTATTCCCATAGGCATATGTAGTCTACTCTTAGTTAAAACAGCAATTTGTTCCTGGAAAAACAAAAACAGATCAATTATCATCATTAGAGCATTAAGTATAAATGACATTATTGGTCAACCATTTCTTCAGTAGTCAACAAACGAAGCAAACAACAAACGAAGTCAAAGTAGGGAAGCAGCTGCATGGCACAGGAAAATCAGCTCCATGCTTTGCAACCACCTAGAGGGGTGGGATAAGGACGGTGGGAGGGAGATGAAAGATGGAGGGGATATGGGGATATATGTATGCATATAGCTGATTCACTTTGTTATTCACTTTGTTATACAGCAGAGACTAACACAGCACTGTAAAGCAATTATACTCCAATAAAGATGTTAAAAAAAGATACAAAAGAACAGTACAGACGAAATCAATATTAACAAAGCAAACGATGGATGAAATTGCAACTACTCTGCGCTGACAATGCTAGAGTAGTCTGAAAGAAGACCTTAACCCTATGGTGCCAAATACTCACCTAAAAAGATAACTGCCTGGCTGCTTTCCTTTCTGTGTTCAGCTGTTCTCAAGCCATGGGAAATCCAAATCAGCTCAAACATGCCAAAAAATGCCTCTCACCAGGGAAAAGGATGTGGAAAGTAACTCCTAAAATGTCAAATTCTTGTAAGTCAAATGAGCATCTTTCAGGTTTTAACTGTTGCCATAATATTTTTCATCCTTCTCAGTTTTTATAAAATTAGAAAGAGAACTGGTTGACACTTTAAAAATGTTAAATAATCATAATAGTCATCACCTTTTCCTGTTCCCCATGTTAATGAAAGGCTCATGTGTTTCATCATTAATTATGATAACAGAAATTTTTCTTTCTCACTTTATTGTTTCTCTTCTTATACATGAATATAAAGATGAAATGGAGAACTATATATACATATATATACAGTTATACAAAAAAATATGTTAAGAGAGTATCTAATTTCTCATTATGTTCCAAACTAATTGATGTACTTAGAATTTATTTCATTCTCTGCTGGTTGCTAAAGACATCATTACTTATTGTATCATTTCTTTTTTGTTGTCTAATTGTTTTTTCCTGGTAATTTTTCTCAAAAACCCATGAAGTGGGTCTAATTCATTCAGGTTTTCATATTTAAACATCTCTTCTGTTACTTTTTACTTTTGGATTATAACTAGAAATAAAATCTGAGACTCATTTTTTTCTCTGAGATTTAAAACATTTGTTCTACTATGCTCTATCATTGATTGCCACCCTGGAGAAATCTAAATCTACCCTGATCTTTCTCTTTTAAGGTTTTTCCCTGTGAGTGTGTATTTTCTTGTCTGGATGCTCAGAGAATTTTTTTATTGGTGATTTCTAGTGAATTTTTAAAAAAATTATGTTTGTATGAATCTATTTGAATACTGTTCCCCAGGAGTCAAGTTGTCTTTCTTTCTTTCTTTTTTTTTTTTTTTTTTTTTTTTTTGCTTATTTTTATTTTTTAAACGTCTTTATTGGAGTATAACTGCTTTACAATGGTGTGTTACTTTCTGCTTTATAACAAACTGAATCAGTTATACATATACATATGTTCCCATATCTCTTCCGTCTTGCGTCTCCCTTCCTCCTACCCTCCCTATCCTACTCCTCTAGGTGCGTCTCCCTTCCTCCTACCCTCCCTATCCTACTCCTCTAGGTGGTCTCAAAGCAGTGAGCTGATCTCCCTGTGCTATGTGGCTGCTTCCCACTAGCTATTTATTTTACCTTTGGTAGTGTATATATGTCCATGCCACTCTCTCACTTTGTCAGAGCTTACCCTTCCCCTCCCCATATCCTCAAGTCCATTCTCTAGTAGGTCTGTGTCTTTATTCCCGTCTTGCCCCTAGGTTCTTCATGACCTTTTTTTTTTCCCCTTAGATTCCATATATATGTGTTAGCATACAGTATTTTTCTCTTTCTGACTTACTTCACTCTGTATGACAGACTCTAGGTCCATTCACCTCACTACAAATAACTCAATTCTGTTTCTTTTTATGGCTGAGTAATATTCCATTGTATATATGTGTCACATCTTCTTTATCCATTCATCTGTGGATGGACACTTAAGTTGCTTCCATATCCTGGCTATTGCAAATAGAGCTGCAATGAACATTTTGGTAGATGACTCTTTTTGAATTATGGTTTTCTCAGGGTATATGCCCAGTAATGGGATTGCTGGGTCATATGGTAGTTCCATTTTAAGTTGTTTAAGGAACCTCCATACAGTTCTCCATAGTGGCTGTATCAATTTACATTCCCACCAACAGTGCAAGAGGGCTCCCTTTTCTCCACAGCCTCTCTAGCATTTATTGTTTGTAGATTTTTTGATGATGGCCATTCTGACTGGTATGAGATGATATCTCATTGTAGCTTTGATTTGCATTTCTCTAATGATTAATGATGTTGAGCATCCTTTTATGTGTTTGTTGGCAATCTGTCTACCTTCTTTGGAGAAATGTGTATTTAGGTGTTCTGCCCATTTTTAGATTGGGCTCTTTGTTTTTTTGATACTGAGCTGCATGAGCTGCTTGTAAACTTTGGAGATTAATCCTTTGTCAGTTGCTTCATTTGCAAATATTTTTTCCCATTCTGAGGGTTGTATTTTGGTCTTGTTTATGGGTTCCTTTGCTGTGCAAAAGCTTTTAAGTTTCATTAGGTGCCATTTGTTTATTTTGGTTTTTATTTCCATTTCTCTAGGCGGTGGGTCAAAAAGGATCTTGCTGTGATTTATGTCATAGAGTGTTCTGCCTATGATTTCCTCTAAGAGTTGGATAGTCTTCGGCCTTACATTTAGGTCTTTAATCCATTTTGAGTTTATTTTGTATATGGTGTTAGGGAGTGTTCTCATTTCATTCTTTTACATGTACCTCTCCAGTTTTCCCAGCATCACTTACTGAAAATGCTGTCTTTTTTCCACTGTATGTTCTTGCCACCTTTATCAAAGATAAGGTGACCATATGTGCATGGGTTTATCTCCGGGCTTTGTATCCTGTTCCATTGATCTATATTTCTGTTTTTGTGCCAGTACCATACTGTCTTGATTACTGCAGCTTCGTAGTATAGAGTGAAGTCAGGGAGCCTGATTCCTCCAGCTCCGTTTTTCTTTCTCAAGATAGCTTTGGCTATTCGAGGTCTTTTGTGTTTCCATACAAATTGTAAAATTTTTTGTTCTACTTCTGTGAAAAATGACAGTGGTAGTTTGATAGGTATTGCATTGAATCTGTAGATTGCTTTGGCTAGTAGAGTCATTTTCACAATGTTAATTCCTCCAGTTGAAGAACATGGTATATCTCTCCATCTATTCCTATCATCTTGAATTTCTTTTATCAGTGTCTTATAATTTTCTGCATACAAGTCTTTTGTCTCCTTAGGTATGGTTATTCCTAGGTATTTTATTCTTTTTCTTTTTTTGCAATGGTAAATGAGAGTGTTTCCTTAATTTCTCTTTCAGATTTTTCATCATTAGTGTATAGGAATGCCAGAGATTTCTGTGCATTAATTTTGTATCCTGCTACTTTACCAAATTCATTTATTTTCTCTAGTAGCTTTCTGGTACCATCTTTAGTATTCTCTATGTATAGCTATCATGTCACCTACACACAGTGACATCTTTACTTCTTCTTTTCCAATTTCTATTTCTTTTTCTTCTCTGATTGCTGTGGCTAAAACTTCCAAAACTATGTTGAATAAGAGTGGTGAGAGTGGGCAACCTTGTCTTGTTCCTGATCTTAGCGGAAATGCTTTCAGTTTTTCACCATTGAGGATGATGTTGGCTGTGGGTTTGTCAAATATGGCCTTTATTATGTTGAGGTTGGTTCCCTCTATGCCTACTTTCTGCAGGGTTTTTATCATAAATGGGTGTTGAATTTTGTCGAAAGCTTTTGCTGCAACTATTGAGTTGATCATATGGTTTTTCTCCTTGTTTGTTAATATGGCATATCACATTGATTGATTTGCATATATTGAAGAATCCTTGCATTCCTGGAACAAACCCCACTTGATCATGGTGTATGATCCTTGTAATGTGCTGTTGGATTCTGTTTGCTAGTATGTTGCTGAGGATTTTTGCATTTATGTTCATCAGCAATATTGGCCTGTAGTATTCTTTCTTAGTGACATCTTTGTCTGGTTTTGGTTTCTGGGTGATGGAGGCCTCGTAGAAGGAGTTTGGGAATTTTGTTCCTTCTGCTAAATTTTGGAAGAGTTTGAGAAGGATAGGTGTTAGCTCTTCTCTAAATATTTGATAGAAACTCTCACTTTGTCAGAGCTTACCCTTCCCCTCCCCATATCCTCAAGTCCATTCTCTAGTAGGTCTGTGTCTTTATTCCCGTCTTGCCCCTAGGTTCTTCATGACCTTTTTTTTTTCCCCTTAGATTCCATATATATGTGTTAGCATACAGTATTTTTCTCTTTCTGACTTACTTCACTCTGTATGACAGACTCTAGGTCCATTCACCTCACTACAAATAACTCAATTCTGTTTCTTTTTATGGCTGAGTAATATTCCATTGTATATATGTGTCACATCTTCTTTATCCATTCATCTGTGGATGGACACTTAAGTTGCTTCCATATCCTGGCTATTGCAAATAGAGCTGCAATGAACATTTTGGTAGATGACTCTTTTTGAATTATGGTTTTCTCAGGGTATATGCCCAGTAATGGGATTGCTGGGTCATATGGTAGTTCCATTTTAAGTTGTTTAAGGAACCTCCATACAGTTCTCCATAGTGGCTGTATCAATTTACATTCCCACCAACAGTGCAAGAGGGCTCCCTTTTCTCCACAGCCTCTCTAGCATTTATTGTTTGTAGATTTTTTGATGATGGCCATTCTGACTGGTATGAGATGATATCTCATTGTAGCTTTGATTTGCATTTCTCTAATGATTAATGATGTTGAGCATCCTTTTATGTGTTTGTTGGCAATCTGTCTACCTTCTTTGGAGAAATGTGTATTTAGGTGTTCTGCCCATTTTTAGATTGGGCTCTTTGTTTTTTTGATACTGAGCTGCATGAGCTGCTTGTAAACTTTGGAGATTAATCCTTTGTCAGTTGCTTCATTTGCAAATATTTTTTCCCATTCTGAGGGTTGTATTTTGGTCTTGTTTATGGGTTCCTTTGCTGTGCAAAAGCTTTTAAGTTTCATTAGGTGCCATTTGTTTATTTTGGTTTTTATTTCCATTTCTCTAGGCGGTGGGTCAAAAAGGATCTTGCTGTGATTTATGTCATAGAGTGTTCTGCCTATGATTTCCTCTAAGAGTTGGATAGTCTTCGGCCTTACATTTAGGTCTTTAATCCATTTTGAGTTTATTTTGTATATGGTGTTAGGGAGTGTTCTCATTTCATTCTTTTACATGTACCTCTCCAGTTTTCCCAGCATCACTTACTGAAAATGCTGTCTTTTTTCCACTGTATGTTCTTGCCACCTTTATCAAAGATAAGGTGACCATATGTGCATGGGTTTATCTCCGGGCTTTGTATCCTGTTCCATTGATCTATATTTCTGTTTTTGTGCCAGTACCATACTGTCTTGATTACTGCAGCTTCGTAGTATAGAGTGAAGTCAGGGAGCCTGATTCCTCCAGCTCCGTTTTTCTTTCTCAAGATAGCTTTGGCTATTCGAGGTCTTTTGTGTTTCCATACAAATTGTAAAATTTTTTGTTCTACTTCTGTGAAAAATGACAGTGGTAGTTTGATAGGTATTGCATTGAATCTGTAGATTGCTTTGGCTAGTAGAGTCATTTTCACAATGTTAATTCCTCCAGTTGAAGAACATGGTATATCTCTCCATCTATTCCTATCATCTTGAATTTCTTTTATCAGTGTCTTATAATTTTCTGCATACAAGTCTTTTGTCTCCTTAGGTATGGTTATTCCTAGGTATTTTATTCTTTTTCTTTTTTTGCAATGGTAAATGAGAGTGTTTCCTTAATTTCTCTTTCAGATTTTTCATCATTAGTGTATAGGAATGCCAGAGATTTCTGTGCATTAATTTTGTATCCTGCTACTTTACCAAATTCATTTATTTTCTCTAGTAGCTTTCTGGTACCATCTTTAGTATTCTCTATGTATAGCTATCATGTCACCTACACACAGTGACATCTTTACTTCTTCTTTTCCAATTTCTATTTCTTTTTCTTCTCTGATTGCTGTGGCTAAAACTTCCAAAACTATGTTGAATAAGAGCGGTGAGAGTGGGAAACCTTGTCTTGTTCCTGATCTTAGCGGAAATGCTTTCAGTTTTTCACCATTGAGGATGATGTTGGCTGTGGGTTTGTCAAATATGGCCTTTATTATGTTGAGGTTGGTTCCCTCTATGCCTACTTTCTGCAGGGTTTTTATCATAAATGGGTGTTGAATTTTGTCGAAAGCTTTTGCTGCAACTATTGAGTTGATCATATGGTTTTTCTCCTTGTTTGTTAATATGGCATATCACATTGATTGATTTGCATATATTGAAGAATCCTTGCATTCCTGGAACAAACCCCACTTGATCATGGTGTATGATCCTTGTAATGTGCTGTTGGATTCTGTTTGCTAGTATGTTGCTGAGGATTTTTGCATTTATGTTCATCAGCAATATTGGCCTGTAGTATTCTTTCTTAGTGACATCTTTGTCTGGTTTTGGTTTCTGGGTGATGGAGGCCTCGTAGAAGGAGTTTGGGAATTTTGTTCCTTCTGCTAAATTTTGGAAGAGTTTGAGAAGGATAGGTGTTAGCTCTTCTCTAAATATTTGATAGAATTCACCTGTGAATCCATCTGGTCCTGGGCTTTTGTTTGTTGGAAGATTTTTAATCACAGTTTCAATTTCAGTGCTTGTGATTTGACTGTTCATATTTTATATTTCTTCCTGGTTCAATCTTGGAAGGTTGTGCATTTCTAAGAAGTTGTCCATTTCTTCAAGTTTGTCCATTTTGTTGGCATAGAGTTGCTTGTAGTAATCTCTCATGATCCTTTGTAATTCTGTAGTGTCAGCTGATACTTCTCCTTTTTCATTTCTAATTCTATTGCTTTGAGTCTTCTCCCTTTTATCTTGATGAGTCTGGCTAATGGTTTATCAATTTTGCTTATCTTCTCAAAGAACCAGCTTTTAGTTTTATTGATCTTTGTTATCGTTTCCTTCACTTCTTTTTCATTTATTTCTGATCTGATCTTTATGATTTCTTTCATTCTGCTAACTTTGGGGTTTTTTTGTTCTTCTTTCTCTAATTGCTTTAGGTGTAAGTTTACATTGTTTATTTGAGATGTTTCTCGTTTCTTGAAGTAGGATTGTATTGCTATAAACTTCCCTCTTAGAACTGCTTTTGCTGCATCCCAAAGGTTTTGGGTGGTTGTGCTTTCATTGTCATTTGTTTCTAGGTTTTTATTGATTTCCTCTTTGATTTCTTCAGTGATCTGTTGTTTATTAAGTAATGTATTGCTTAGCCTCCATGTGTTTGTATTTTTTACAGATATTTTCCTGTAATTGATATCTAGTCTCATAGTGTTGTGGTCAGAAAAGATACTTGATATGATTTCAATTTTCTTAAATTTGCCAAGGCTTGATTTGTGACCCAAGTTATGAACTATCCTGGAGAATGTTCCATGAGCACTTGAGAAAAATGTGTATTCTGTTGTTTTTGGATGGAATATCCTATAAATTTCAGTGAAGTCCATCTTGTTTAATGTATCATTTAAAGCTTGTGTTTCCGTATTTATTGTCATTTTGGATGATCTGTCCATTGGTGGAGGTGGGCTGTTAAAGTCCCTTACTATGATTGTGTTACTATCTATTTCCCTTTTTGTTGGTGTTAGTATTTGTCTTATGTATTAAGGTCCTCTTATATTGGGTGCATAAATATTCACAATTGTTATATCCTCTTTTTGGATCAATCCCTTGATCATTATGTAGTGTCCTTCTTTGTCTCTTCTAATAGTCTTTATTTTCAAGTCTATGTGTTGTGATATGAGAATTGCTACTCCAGATTTCTTTCAATTTCCATTTGCATGGAATATCTTTTTCAATCCCCTCACTTTAAGTCTGTATGTGTCCCTAGGTTTGAAGTAGGTCTCTTGTAGGCAGCCTATATACGGGTCATATTTTTGTGTCCATTCAACCAGACTGTGTCTTTTGGTGGAGCATTTAATCCACTTACATTTAAGGTAATTACCGATATGTACAATCCTATTACCATTTTCTTAATTGTTTTGGGTTTTTTTATTGTAGGTCTTTCCCTTCTCTTGTGTTTCCACCCTAGAGAAGTTCCTTTAGCATTTGTTGTAAAGCTGGTTTGGTGGTGCTGAATTCTCTCAGCTTTTGCTTGTCTGTAAAGATTTTAATTTCTCCATCAAATCTGAATGAGGTCCTTGTTGGGTAGAGTAATCTTGGTTGTAGGTTTTCTCCTTCATCACCTTAAATATGTCCTGTCACTCCCTTCTGGCTTATAGATTTTCTGCTGAAAGGTCAGATGTTAACCTTATGGTGTGTTATTTGTTGTTTTTCCCTTGCTGCTTTTAATATTTTTTCTTTGTATTTAATTTTTGATAGTTTGATTAATATATGTCTTGGCATGTTTCTCCTTGGATTTATCCTGTATGGGACTCTCTGTGCTTCCTGGGCTTGATTAACTGTTTCCTTTCCCATATTAGGGAAATTTTCAACTAAAATCTCTTCAAATATTTTCTCAGTCCCTTTCTTTTTCTCTTCTTCTTCTGGGACCCCTAAAATTTGAATGTTGTTGCATTTAATGTTGTCCCAGTTGTCTCTGAGACTGTCCTCAGTTCTTTTCATTCTTTTTTCTTTATTCTGCTCTGCAGTAGTTATTTCCACTATTTTATCTTCCTGGTCACTTATCCGTTCTTCTGCCTCAGTTATTTTGCTATTGATCCCTTCTGGAGAATTTTAAATTTCATTTATTGGGTTGTTCGTCTCTGTTTGTTTGCTCTTTAGTTCTTCTAGGTCCTTGTTGAACGTTTCTTGTATTTTCTCCATTCTATTTCCAAGATTTTGGATCATCCCTACTATCATTATTCTGAATTTCAGGTAGACTGCCTATTTCCTCTTCATCTGTTAGGTCTGGTGGGCTTTTGCCTTGCTCCTTCATTTGCTGTGTGTTTTTTTGTCTTCTCATGTTGCTTCACTTGCTGTGCTTGGGGTCTTCTATTCACAGGCTGCAGGTTCGTAGTTCCCATAGTTTTTGGTGTCTGTCCCCAGTGGCTGAGGTTGCTTCAGTGAGTTTTATAGGCTTCCTGATTGAGGGGACTGGTGTCTGTGTTCTGGTGGATGAGGCTGGTTCTTGTCTTTCTGGTGGGCAGATCCACGTCTGGTGGTGTGTTTTGGGGTGTCTGTGGCCTTATTAAGATTTTAGGCATCCTCTGTCCTAATGGGTGGGGTTGTGTTCCTGTCTTGCTAGTTGTTTGGCATGGCATGTCCAGCACTGTAGCTCCCTGGTCAGTGAGTGAAGCTGGTTTTTGATGTTGAGATGGAGATCTCTGGGAGATTTTTGCTGTTTGATATTACGTGGAGCTGGGAGGTCTCTTGTGGACCAGTGTCCTGAACTTGGCTCTCCCACCTCAGAGGCACAGCCCTGACACCTGGCTGGAGCACCAAGAACCTTTCATCCACATGGCATTGGTTGGTTTTCCTTGGACTCAGGGCTGCCTCTGATGTAGCTGTGTTGAAGATGATGGAAAAGCTGAGTCTGCAATGAGTGAGCATCACCCGCTGGCTTCATAGAAGTCGGTATTATTGGTTCCCCTAAAAATGTCAGGATCAGCTCCAAACTCTGGAACTCCATACTCCAGAGGCCCTCGTTTTCATATTGTCTTCTTTCATTCAATATATCCAAGTCTTCCTTCATTCAAATTATGATTTTTTCAATGATAGTTTTTCTTCTGTATATATTTTTGTTTCATTTATTCTTTTCTCTTCTTCAAAGTAACAATTATGTCAATGTATTATCATTTTTCCCTTTCACATTTATTGCCTGCTTTTTAATTTTAACTTCTTTTTCTTTTTTACCTCATTTTTTCTTCACTCTTTCTCTGCCACTGAAGCACATTCTTGACTGGATTATCCGTGGAGTTCTTTTTTTATCCTTCTTCTTCTTCTTCTTTTATTTTTCTTTTATTTTTCATTAACAATATGACCATTTCCCAGATATTTCTTTTTCTTGCATTTAGTTACTAAGCTCTGCAAGCTCAAAATTGATCTCTTATTCGTTTTGTAACATTTCTTCCTTGAGCCATTGAAGATCTGCTCTGAGGCCTTTAAATAGAATATTACATTTAGGCTCTTAGATTTTTATGTGCAATTGTTTTTCATCAAAGTTTTCATGTTTCTCAGTGTTGTCTTACTGGGTTGGTGTTATTTCTCTGAAAAAAAATCATTATCATGCTCCTCTTTTCCCTTTAGCTGTATGGCACTTTTATGTAGTTTTCACAATAGTTCTTCTTCTTTTTTTTTTTTTTTAAATCAGTACACATAATTGAATGGGGAGAGCTCATCCTGGACCAATCATTTCCCAGAAAAACAGTGATGGAGTAAAGCCAGACGATAACAAAAGGGTTCCAGGCACCTAGAGCAGAGAAAATTAGTGTTCCATTCTACTGTCTATTACTCACTTCTCATGGTAATCTTACTTTTAGGTATTACTTTGTACAGGCCAGCAGGTATTAATCCTGGCTCACCAGAAACAGTGCACAGAACATTTATTGGAAAATTTGAGTATCTTTAGCATTATTATCTTTCATTCATCCTTTGATGACAAAGATAGGCACCTGCAGATATCTTTTCACTTATATTTTTCTTCTGTCCTACCACATAGTACACTGGTTTGTGCAAAGATGACATATCTGAGATTTTTTTCTTTTTTATATTCAATTTATTCACTCCTTCTTCTCTGGGATATCAAACTAAGACCAGGAGGCAGACTTAATTTTACATACAGACCATACTTACCAATTTGATTGATTCAAACATGACATTATTTCTTTTTCCTTTCATGGAGTCTCATCTGGTTGAGAGAACTCTGTGTTTTGCCTGCCAAAGCAGAAAGAGAAGGAGAAAAATAAAGAAATAGAGCCTTATTTAAAATTGCATAGATAGAATATCAATATCAGAATGAATATCCAGAGGAGAAATTAATCTTGAGAAGACTAAAAATTCAACTGGAGTTAGAAGGGAAAAAAAGCATAATAACAATTGAGAACTAGGTAGTGGAACAGTGTTTTGGTTATTTTTTTAAAAAATTATTATCCTGCTCCCAGATTTGAAACCAAAAATCTTCCAGTTTACAGTTTTAGTAAATAAACTGAGTTAAGTACAGCCACATCCATATTGAGCATATTCTTACTGGATGTATTCAAAATAAGACTTAACGGGGGGAAAAATCTGCATATTTATTCTAGCAGGCAAACTATGTAAAAGAAGGGTCATAATATCTTTTGATTTGTGAAGTGCTTGATAACAAGAATAGTGGGCAGGAGAGAAAAGACATATGTTAAAGTTTTCAAAGAGGCTTTATTTACAAAGGAAAATATTTTAAAATTCATGTTTTAACTGTTACCTGATAAGTTCATGTATTACACATGTGTTTGACCGTATTAATATTATCATTATTACAACTATTTATAGTAGTAAAATTATATATTTTAAGAAGAAAAATAACAAAAAACAACAAATGAAGGGGAAAGAAGGGACAGAATGACAGGAAGTTTGGAAGAATGTTGTGTCAGTGTATATAAAAACCCAGTTAGGCATGTGGTCCACATCAACTTGCCATGACTGGAAACAATGGGCTCAGAACTGCAAGGTAAGGATGCGAGATCAGAGATCAGAAAAATGGAGTGTTATGAAGGCTACGAATTCGAGGAATTAGTATTAAGAAACAATTATTTGAAACTCAGTTAATCAAAAAACAATGAAGTCAGAGGACAATTACAAAAAACTAATTATTGGGGCAAAACATCAGAAGAAACTCACAGAAAATCTTACTTGAGGTTGTGAGGTCCAACATTTTGCCTAAGGCTTCTAAAATGTCTTACATCAAGTTAGATATAAGGGACAGAATTTGCAAAGGAAGTTCCTTAAGTATGAACTACTCTGTCTGACCCAGCCATCTCCCTTTCTCTAGTATTCACCAGGAGCCTAGCCTGCAGGACACTTCCTTGGTGCTCTTGCTTCTGGTTGAATTCCACAAACATGAACCATCAAAAGAATACTGGAGGAAAGGATCATATGTGGTTAAGTTTTTTATTCCTATGGATCCCTTCCTGTGACAATAGCTTGAGCTACCTGCTTCCCTTCAGATGATTTGGTTAGCTTCTTCTAGAGGTCCTTCAGTCCTAGGTTTGGTAAGAGAATCGCACTGCTACTGGCCTTGGGGTGCTGCACTATGTCTCCCAGTTTTCCAAAGCACTCCTCATTCTTTTGTAATTGGTCTCTTAATGTAAATTTCCTCAGTTTCAATCTCAGTGTTCCTTCTGCTTCCTGACAAGACCCTGAGAGATTCAAAGACTGCTTCAACTGTCAACCTTCTATATACTTATCAGACATCATAGTCCTAAGTAAACAAAAAATCAAGCTCATTAACTTTCTTTCCTTTCTCCCCTTTTCCCCTCTGCCTTCCCTCTCTTCTCCTTTCCTTCCTTTTTTTTTTTTTGCTTTCTTTCTACACCATTTCTCTTCTTTCTCTTCCCTCTCCTGCCTTCCTTCCTCCTTTCTCCTCCCTTTTACCTTTTTTTTTTTTTTTCACTCAAAAACATCTATAGAGCAGCTACTGGGTATTGTTCAAAGGGATAGCAAGAGAAAACTAACTAAAAGGAAAACCTCTACTCTTTTGGATCTCATGTTCTAGTGGAAGAAGACAGAAAATAAACAATTACTTAGTACATTAGGCAACTGTATCCATTTTGGACAAAAATAAAGCAGGGAAAAAGTCTACACTGAAGATATCTAGTGGGTTGTGCTCTTTCAGAAGTAGTCAGAAAAATATACTCTAAAATGTGAAAAAGTCACATTTAAGTACAGAATGAATGGCATAGAGATAAGTGAGGAGTTTAGAAGTCATGCAGATGCCTGGGAGAAGAATATGCCAGACAAAGCAAAAGGCAAGATACATGAACCTAGGTCAAAACAATGTGTTTCTCTCTGTTGTCTTTACAGCTAAAAATAAATGGACTTTATGCTAATTTGATGCAATGCAGATATCAGAATTTTCCCAGTAAATAAAATAATAAGATAAAACTATTCAGTAAATTTTGTTCTCTAACAATATTGATCCACATAAAACTACATGGACAAGACTTATATGAGGATTGATATTCTACTTTAACCTTATTTAGTCTTTATTTTTTTCTGTTTAACTTTATTTAAAAATTTCAACTTTGAAATATTTAGCTTCTCTGCTGGCTTACTTTTAAAAAATCAATTTTAACATCATTAAAAGTCAATACAAGTAGGTTTAAAAAGAATTTTCTAATTTAAAAATTTATATTTAGAAATTTCAGCTATGTAGTTGTCTTTATAATTAGCAATAATATTTTAAAGCAATCCCTTATTACTTTAAATTATATCAGTCTGCTGAAAACTTGAGTATTCAAATGTGTTGTAATTATGCCATGTTTAATTCATTTAGATTGATATATTTTATACAAAAAATATGTGAATGTACAAGAGTCTGATTCAGCATTCTAAAATTCAGGTAAGTCAGTTGTGTGGGGCACATGTACCAAAAATATTTTCTATATATTCTTTGATAAAATTTCTGACTTTAGTTTTATTATGATACCTGTCAACTAAGAATATAAACATGTAAAATTTTATTTTTATATTGAAATGTAATTATGACAGTTTATTAACATTAGAATAACAATTTTCAACGGTAAGAACTTTTATTCAAATTCATTACCCTCACAAGAGATGTGCTAAATTAATGCCAAATTAACTTCAAATCTACCTAAAGTTCACTTGATAAACAAAATCCCACTGTGAATTCTGATATTTGCAACAGCATGGATGGACCTGAAGGGTACTATGCTTAGTGAAATAAGTCAGAGAAAGATAAATACTGTATACTATCACTTATATGTGTAATCTTAAATATAAAACGAATGAATATAACAAAACAGAAACAGACAGATATAGAGAACAAACTAGTGGTTACCAGTGGGGGTAGGAGCAAGATAAGAGTAGAGGATTAAGAGGTACAAACTACTATATATAAAATAGATAAGCTATAAGGATATATTATACAGCACAGGGAATATAGCCAATATTTTATAATAACTTAAAATGGAATATAATCTATAAAAATATTGAATCACTATGTTGCACACCTGAAATTAATGCAATATTGTAAATCAACTATACTTCAATAAAATAATTTTATATATTAAAAAAAATCCTACTGTAAATTCCTCTAAGAACATCTTTAATAGTGCAGTTGACAGCTACCATATAGTTTGCACGTGCTGTACTTAGAAGATATTCCCTTTAAAGTAGCCAATTATATTCTGCAACTTTAAGTACCTTTGCTGAAAATCATTCATTTCCAAGTCCTATAAAATGTCTTCAATATTTTTAACGAAAGCAAATTTTTATTTAGAATAATCACTGTAAATAATATTATTCTTTGGTTGTAATTCATCTATTAAATTAAAATGTTATTTTATTAGTTTAAGAGAAATAAATGATTCACAAAGTAAGTGTAAAAAGAATATCAAAGGGATTCTTGATCATTCTATTTCTAATTGTAGAGTGTTTTTGAAATGCTATTTATTAAAGGTAAGGAATTAATTTTTTACTTTATATCAAATTTTACAAAATAACTAATAAAGAAATCCTACATTGGATATGGTCTCTATGGTATTTTTCATAAGGCACCTAGAATAGTAATACTCAATTCTAATAAAGAATAAATTTGAACTGTAGAATCTTAACTAACAAGAAACTCATAGGAAAATAGTAGCATCTATTATTTTTGTATCTTTTCTTTTATCGGCACAAAGTATAAAATAAGTGAATATGGGGCCGTGTATCCTCCAAAATGGACCATTCACTGCATTTGTCAGTCTCGGACTGCACACACCTCACAAACCACAACCCCATCCATGTTTACCTAGCACTGCATAATAATTCAAAAATAACGCTCACTGATAAAGTGAATAGATTTCTAAGTTTATAATGTATAAATTAATGCAAAATTACAAAAATAAGTTTATACTCTTTCAGATTAGTTATGAAAATATCCCATTTTTATTTACAAACATTTTATTTTCTAATTTTTTAATTAGGTACTTACTTTAAGGGATATGGATTATTGAGGTATTATAACCCTTTTAGCCTAAATGATGTTTTCTTAATATTGACATTGGTGCCTTGACTTCTTTCACTAAGGAAATGTCAACTACTTTGGAATTGTAAAAGTAATTTTTTGTTGTTGTTGTTTTGGTGGTGGTAGTTGTCATTGTTATTATGTGTGTATACTCATAATTTTGTATTTATCACATAAGATTTCATACATTTATGTGATATAATGGAAAATAATCCAATTATTTCAAATAATTAGAAAAACTTTCTATCTTTATTGAGGTATACTTAATATGCAAAAATTGTACATATTAAATGTATACATTTTGATGAGTTTGGACTTTTTAAACTTTGTCACTTTTATTACTGTTCCCCAGAGACAACTGCTTTTAATTTCTTCTGTTTTAACAGTTTCTGGAAGCTATCTTCATATTTCTGAGTGATCATCTTGGATTATTTCTTGATTAATTATGTTTACTCATTAACCATTGACCTAATATGAGTGATAGATGAAGAGTTAATTGATTTACATCTCCTATGCTTCTCATCAATCTCTCCTTTCTAATAATTGCATCATGTTTTTATTACCTGTACTTATTATTTTTTAAACTTTAAATAATAAGCTTAAATTGGGACATTTTACTTTCTTAATATACAGCAGTGTTTACTGATTCTCTTCTTCAAAGTAAGAAAAGGTTATCAGAACTATTAACCATCCTCCTGTCCCTCCACTCCATACATTCCTTCCAATGTTACATTTATTTACATTTGTTGATAAAATTTATTTTTAATGATAATTACATTTCTGTGCTTAGTAATTTTTTATCTAAAATTTGAATATCAATAAGTAACCTTTAATATGGTGTGTTTATGTAAATATTATTTACTGCTGATCCTGTTAGTGAGATCAAAGGGATTGCACCTTCTTCTCTGGTTCTTAGTGTGAATGCCCTGTGCCACTCAAAGGAGAAAGTTTCTAGAAACAAGGTCAAGTAGATTTTCTTTCTAAACTTCACTAATTGCTCAAATTTATGTTACATGTTAGTTTTATTTATATTTGAATGATGACATTGTTGCACAGGGGTTTTGTTTTGTTCCTTTTCCTAGAACTTCTGTTTGCCTTTCCAATTTCTTTTTGGGATTTGGAAAATATTTCTCCTTTTTCAAATCCAAACATTCATTAAGGTTTTAGAATTCATTCTAATCTCCAAAATGAACATATCCTTGCTCATAAATTTTGCTCTAGTTTTGGCCAAGTTACCTTTCAGGCCTGCTGTTTTCCTTAGCTTTTTTCACTGAACTAATGGATGACCTATATAATTTCTCATATACTACACTATCTTCATTTTTGGTTTCCAACTTCTAGTCATTTCCTTTAAATGGGTTTGTGGGATGTAAAATTTCTTCATCTAAGCAGTTCAGTAAGTGACATTTTTTTTAAACTCTCATACTTGTTGGATATTGTTTGGCTAAGATATAAGATTCAAGAAAAAAAACAAAATTTTTTAGAAGGTTAAAAGAATTTCTCCGGTCTTCTAGTATTGATTGCTGCTGCTACATAAGAGGGTCCAATGTCATGGCTGAACAAAGTTGAAGAAGGGAGTTTCTAAAGTAAGCACTGAGTTGATGTGAGTTTTCTGGGGATGTGGGGTGCATGGGGCAAGGCATAATAAGCATGGTGGAATACCTTTAAAGTGGTTTAAACAATGTTATGACAGGTAAGATAGTGTGGTTTTGATTACTCTTTTCCTACATAGAATTTTCTACTGATACCTGACATTTCTTCTCTTCAACAAGGAGAAAGCCTTTGGAACTAGAGTGTGTGGAAGACAAGAGATGGAGAATAATATAGATGAGAAGATAGTAATCACTTGCCAACTTGAGTAATTAATCATTTTATTTTAGCTTAAAATTTCCAAGTATATACCAGAGTTGGACAGAAAATTTGTGATGCTTAGTTTTAATCAGTTGAAAGTTCTTAAGAGCAGAAACTAAAATTTACAGGAGGAGGTAGATATTCTACCTCAAGATTGTAAAACCAGATATTGCCCAAGAGTTTTCAGCCTGCATATACATTTCATAGCCTCCACGATCACATAGCTAATTCCTAGAAATAAATCTCTCTGTCTGTCTTACTCTCTCTATATATATAAAATAAAATATGTATATATATATATATGCATCTGCACACACACACATATATGCATCTGCACACACACACATATATGTATATGCATACATATACACGTATATACATATATACTAGCTCTGGAGAACCTGACATTGTTACCACAGTTGCTTCATTTAATCTCCCTATAAGTTTTTGTTTGTTTGTTTTTGCTGAGGCATTTAAACAAATCACCACTGATATCTCCTAATTTTACCACTACATAATTAAGTATACATCTCTTAAAAATGTGAATTTTTTTTACTTAATCACAATACTATTTTTATATTTATCAAAATTAAAAATAATTTCTTGGTGTCTTTAACAGTCAGTCCATTCAAATTCAAATTTCCCTAGCTGTCTTTAAGATGACTATTTTAGAGTTGGCTTATTCAAATCTCTATCCAGACAAAGGCCAAGTATTTATTTCATTTAATTGAACTATAGAATACCTGTATTCTAACTGTGTTGTTTAACTTTCTCATGATATTATTTTAATTGCTCTCCTATCTGTATTTTCTAATAAATCTTAATTTGGACCTAACAACTTTATATTTTGTTTCCATATATTTTTGTGATAATATTTCATTAGCAATGATAAAAATGGCTTGACAGTTTCTTAAAACACAGCACATATATCTCCCATATGACCTGGCCACTTGACTCCTAGGCATTTTCATAAAATAAAAAAGCATAATTCCAAAGCCCTGTACACAGGTGTTCATAGCAGCTTTCTTTGTAATAGATGTAAACATCCCAAATGTCCATCAACAGATAAATGATTATATATATTCTTGCGTATATATACAATGGGAATTCTCAGAAATAAAATGAAATGAGCTATTGATAAAACAACATAGATGAGACTCTAAATAGTTATGCTGAATGAAGGAAGCCATAGAAAAATGAGCATACACTAATACCAATTATATAAAATTCTAGAAAATAGAAATCAATCTGCAATAACAGATCAGTTGTTGCCTGGCGACAGGGGTCTGGGACAGTGAGAAAGTTGTATTAAAAAAAGGGCCTGATAAAACTTTTGGTGAAGATAAATATTCTCACTACATCTACTACAGTGGTGGAATCTTGCATACATAAACCTCAAAACTTATCAGATGTACACTTTAAATGTGAAAAAGTTGTAAGTTAATTATAACCAATAAAGCTGTTAAAAAATAAAAACAGTTGGGTGAAGCTTAAAGAATGCCTGTAAGGAAATTTATAACCCTAAATGCATGTAATGCTTTTAAAGTGTTGGAAAAATCAATGATCTATGCATCTATATTAAAATGTTGGAGAAAACAACGAACAAACTCTAACCAAAATAAAGGAAAAGTAAAATGATGATGGGATTGGAAACCAATGAAAAAGAACAAAAAGAGGAGAATAAGTAACCATACTCAATAGCTGGTATTTTGCAAAGATTAATAAGAATCATAAACCCTAACGATCCTGACAAAGAAAAGTGTGAGGGGAGCAAAAATTGACTAATATAAGGTATGAGAAAGGGACATCACTTCAGATTTTGCGAACATTAAAGTTTTAAAAAAACCATCATGATCAATTTTACAGCAATAGATTCATGAATTTAGTTTATTTTTTCTTTATAGGAATTTGTCCTTTGTTAATCACAACCAGAATATTTACTGAACAGTTACATTGTGCCATTCACTGTGCTGGGAATGGGAGATGCACAGATTAGAAGAGACTATTTCTGTTCTTAAGTTGCTTAATGTAGATTTCAGTAATAGCTAGTCATTCTAACTAAAAGTTTTTTATGCTCAGGACTCCTAATATCAAACTAGTTGGTCAAGGATCTTCCCACCCCTTACACAGTTGGAGAATTCACTACTTTTATTTCCACTTTCCAAATTAGATAAAAAGGAGGACTCCTCAATGAATTTAGTTTACATGGACTCAAAAGATAATGGACTAAAAAGATAATGGAAAATAGGAAACCTCTCTATACAAAGGAAGGACATTGAATCTGATATATTTTCCTCTTCTTTTTCCTTAAAGAAAACCCTAGATTAAGATTGGAGAATTTCTCTAAATTTTTAAGAAAGAAATAATGCCAATCTTACACAAATTCTTCCAGAGAATAAAAAAGCATGTCTACTCTCAAACCTATTTTCTAAGACCAGCATAACCTTGATACCAAAACTTGACAGAAATATTACAAAAAAGGGAAAGTTATGGACATATCTCTTTTATAATCATAAATGCAAAAATCCAAAACACAACCAAGTAAGTGGGGATAAAATAACAGTTTAGCATTTTAAAACTTTGATACAATTAACAATATTAAGTGAAAGAAGTGGAAAAATGAGATTTTCTTCATAGATACAAAACAATCATTTGATTATATTCAACACATTATAAAACAAAAATTAAAAACTCTTTTTGATGCTCAATTCATGAAGCATTAAAAGGAGGCAAATTAGAACTGTAATGAGACAACACTACACATCTATTCAAATGAAAAATATATATTAAATATATAAAATTACAAAATGAAGGCTTGTAATAAAAATGAGTCTAACTATATATGCATATATATATATATATATATATAATACATTAAAAATACAGTTCCTCATTAGTTCCAAGTGTTAGTAAGGAGGCAAAGCAATTGGAACTTTCCTTCATTGCTGGTGGGAACACAAAATGGTACAGTCACTCTGTTTGTCACTTTCATATTAAATTAAATATATACTTACCATATAACCCAACAATTTCACTGCTTGGTTTTTGCCCTGGAAAAATGACATCTTTTATTCACATGAATGTTCATAGTGGCTCTATTCATAATTGACCAGAATTGGAGACAGCCCATTGTCCGTGAATAGATAAACAAGTTATGCATAGCCATAAAATTTAATACTACTAAGTAAGAATAAAGAATAAACTACTGATATCCACAATATAGCTGAATTTTAAATGCATTACACTGAAAGAAAGAAGCCATTCTCAAAAAGTTAAATGCTGTATGATTCCATTTACATGACATTCTAGAAAATGTGAAACTATAGGAAACAAGAACGGATTTGTTGTTGCCAGTTTTGGGGATGGGAGAAAGTGCTGACTACAAACAAGACAGCATAATAAAGAATTTTCTGATTCTGTATTCTGATTGTGATGGTTGTTATACAAAGGTACACAAATGCTAAAATCCATGGAAACATACACCAAAATATGTAAATTGTATGGTATGTATATAAAAATTAATACCAATCATAAATAATAAACTGCATATAGAAAATTAAAGAATCTTCTGTAATCTAGTAAAGGACAAAAAAGAAAAACAGGGGGCTTCCCTGGTGGTGCAGTGGTTGAGAATCTACCTGCTAATGCAGGGGACATGGGTTCGAGCCCTGGTCTGGGAAGATCCCACATGCCACGGAGCAACTAGGCCTGTGAGCCACAACTACTGAACCTGTGCGTCTGGAGCCTGTGCTCCGCAACAAGAGAGGCCACGACAGTGAGAGACCCGTGCTGTGCTCCGCAACGGGAGAGGCCACAACAGTGAGAGGCCCGCGTACCACACACACACAAAAAAAGCTAAAATCCTATGTGAAATGAACAAAACTTTGAGTGGACTAGAGAAAAATTTTCACTTAACAGTAGTCTCTAGAAATAGTGGGCTACCATGTGATAGTTAGAGCTGAGAACAATATTCTTGTTGATATTGGACAGAACTGAAAGTTTGTTCAAGTCAGAGACTGCTTTTATAAAAAGGCTTCTCTCTAAAACTCGGAGCTTAAAAGACAGAATGTAAGAAATAAGACAAAAATCCTTAAGGTAAATAAAGAATAGTATGAATAGATTTAGCTAGGATTATTATTATTATTTTTTCTTTTTGCGGTACGCGGGCCTCTCACTGTTGTGGCCTCTCCCGTTGCAGAGCACAGGCTCCGGACGCGCAGGCTCAGTGGCCATGGCTCACGGGCCCAGCCGCTCCGCGGCATGTGGGATCTTCCCGGACAGAGGCATGAACTCGCGTCCCCCGCATCGGCAGGCGGACTCTCAACCACTGCGCCACCAGGGAAGCCCTAGCTAGGATTATTTGACAGAGCTTAGTAAAATATATTTATATTATGATTTTTTAATTCTTCAAATTTAGCTATATGTTTCACCTTCTTTTCAGTTAAATCATAGCACTATGAAAGACATGTGTTAATAGATGGAATATCAGCTTATTCTTGATGTTCTTATTGAAAAAATCTTACTTTTATTCACAATAAAATTTGACCATCTAATATGAGCCTGAAAACATTTGATAGCATAAAAATCACTTAATGGATTAACATGTGGAATCACACAAACATACAATATTTTTATAATAAAATGATATCTAAATAAATACATTTGTATATAGTCAAAGAAAACATATTCTAAATTACACTTTATCCCATTTCTTTCTTTCATAAATCAAAGGTTTGAGATCTTGAGTCCTTTAACACAGGGGGCAGAAAACTATGACCCATGGACCAATTCTGACCCGCTACTGATCGCACAGCCCACAAGCTAAGAATAGTTTTTACATTTTTAAATGGTCGGGGAAAAAAATTTAAAAAATGAATATATTCCATGACTTGTGAAAAATATACAAAATTCAAATTCCATTGCCCATAAATAAAGTTTTATTGGAAGCAAACAATACACTTTTCTTTCTATGTTGTTATGGCTTCTTTCATGCTGCTCAGCAGAGTGGAGTAGTTGAGACAGAGACTAAATGGCCTGCAGTTCTGAAAGTATTTACTATCTGACCCTTTACAGAAAAAGTTTCCTGACCTGGGTTTCACAACATTATGTGGCAGAGGAAATGCCATTTCTTGTCTAGGCATATTCTTCTGACAAGGACTGATGCAGCAGAGAGACTCAAATATTATGAGTGCCCTATCACATATTTCTGCTCTTCTACCTTAAATAAAAGTGTGACAAGCCTATATTGAGGTTCTTCCTAGTGGTTTTAAACACAATCTCCTATGCAGAAAAACTGACAATATCAGGAGGATAACTCTTTTACTGCATTTTAAATGTGTTTGGGGTCAATGCACATTTTGCAGGCAGAATGGAATTCTCATGGCTCTAATAAGTTTTGCAAACTTATTTCAGGGCTGTGCTAATTGACAAATTTAAATCATAGTTTGCAGCCACAACACATTTTGTTTTATGCAAGCATATCTCATGTCTTCCCAGCAGCCTTTATTTAGAGATCCATGATTCCCCTATTCCATACAAATGATCATTGATTGTTAGGCCAAATGGAGTCAGTGTGTTGGAAACATACACCAGAAAAAATTTTTTTTTTCTCTAAGACCTTAAGTTCTGAGAAGAGTAAAAGGTTGTCCATGTACCAATACTCCCCATAAATACATGCTCAGCTGTGTCAGTAGGAGAGAATGAGCCCCATACTCAGAGAGAAGTGCTCAGAGCAGGAAAATAAAGGGTGAAAAACTAAAAGAGTTGTTTAAATGCCTTTTAGTTTCTGAGAAGTGCTTGGAATAGGCAAATATCTGGATGTCTATGTGATATGAACCCAATTAATTATTTTTTTCTTAATCTAATCTTGTTGCAATTCAGATTTTTGATTTTTATAAACAATATATTCTTGCTAAGAAAAAGTCTAAATTTGAATTAACTTCCTTAGGATTTTTCCCCTCTCACAATTTTCTGGATTGAAAAAATATACTCTTTAAAGTATTTTTAAACAAAAAAAACTCCTCCCATCTATTTCTCAAAACTGTTTCCTTAAAATTTAGTTAAAGCCTCCTCAGCCTCTAATAAAATGAACAGCCAGAGGAAGAAATAGATTTACTTAACCATCAGCTAGTTTCTATGCTAAACAGTTTTGTACAAGTTTATCATATGGCACTAATAGCAGTACATCAAAGGGGGAAAACATGTAATTAAATTAGTACAAAAGTATGAAAATGCGTGTAATCGCCTTATAAGATGAATTAGTGGTTTCTTTAAATCTATCCCTACCTCACACTTGGTTTCCCCAAATGACAGACATATTCACACTGATACTATTACTGTGTCCATCATATAAATGCTACACTAAATGTAGATGCACAAACAAATATGATCATTTGGCTCTAAGAGAGCCTTGGCTAAAGACCAGGAAGTAGCCTGTATAGTGAAGAATTAAACTTACCTGAAGAGAGGTCTGGTCTTTGCTGCAGCTACTGGGAGGTGATCTCTAGGCTCTTGGAATATCATGTCAAATAGAAGTATCTTTGACTGGGGCCTTTGGCCACCAGACAAACAGTGTAATTTATGATAGATGTATTGATAATTTATTTGGGCCATGCAGTATCAGTTTTACCTCCAGAAGGCAATGGGAAAAAAAAAGCTATCATTCCTAAACACAGGAGAGGTCTGGTGACTAAAGATCAGTCAAGCAGGTAGTATGTGAATGAGCTCCCCGTCAAACTCAGGAAACCAAATGCTCAGGTGAGCTTCCTTGACTGGCAATACTCTATGTGTATTGTGAGACATGAATTGTAGAAAAGTAATGCTGTCTTAATTCCACAGAAGAGGACTGAAGCTCTGCATTTGATATTTCTCCTAATATTTTCAACATGTGCTTCTTCTCCTAGCTGATTTTAATCTGTATCCTTTCAATGTAATAAATTGTAACTGTAAATAGAATAGAAAAAAAAAAAACCTGTTTCCCTAGACTCAAAATTTATTTTAATAATGAATATAGTTCACACATAAAGTTCTTCCTTTATTTCTGTTATTTCTAATATAATGAAAATATATTTCAACTAGTTTAAAAAAAATTAAATATTGTTGTGGGTCTCTAGTCAAAAAACCAATGTGAACACATTTAGAAAAATAGACCAGAATGTCTCAGTGGTTTGCCCTGAGGAGCAATTCTTGGCCACGGGGGATGTGAGCCATAGGATAAAAGCCCAAGAGTTGCAAGGCATGCTCAGTAAAACCATACAAATATGCGTATGTGCGTGTAACAGATGAAAGAAGGACAATCGCCAACCTGCTGGGATATGGGATTTCAGATCCAAGGGTATGATTTCAAAGCTCATGTGGAATGAAGACTACCCCAACTGAAAGCAATCCACCTGACTAAAAAGGAGAGGAAGAAAGAAACAGGGCAGAATGCAATTGAAGCCCCCAATTTGGGATTTCTAGAATGAGGAGACAAATCTAGGGAGACCTTCAAGATGGAGGAGGAGTAAGACGGGGAGATCACCTTCCTCCCCACAAATACATCAAAAACACATCTACCTGTGGAAAACTCCTATAGAACACCTACTGAACACTGGCAGAAGTCCCAAAAGTCAAGAAAATCCCCCATCTAACTGGGTAGGGCAAAAGAAAAAAGAAAAAAAAAACAAAGACAAAAGAATAAGGACAGGGCCTGTACCTCTGGGAGGGAGCTGTGAAGGAGGAAAAGTTTCCACACACTAGGAAGCCCCTTCACTGGCAGAGATGAGTGGGGGGTGGGGGCGGAGGAAGCTTCAGAGTCACAGAGGACAGCACAGCAACTGGGGTGCAGAGGGCAAAGTGAAGAGATTCCCACACAGAGGATTGGTGCTGACCAACACTCACCAGCCAGAGAGGCTTGTCTGCTCACCTGATGGGGTGGGTGGGGGCTGGGAGCTGAGGCTCAGGCTTCAGAGGTCTGAGCCCAGGGAGAGGACTGGGGTTGTGGACTAGTGTGCCACAGCTAGCTGGGAAAGAGTCAGGGAAAATAACTGGACCTGCCTAAGAAGCAAGAGACTATTGTTTTGGGGTGCACGAGGAGAGGAGACTCCTTCCCCATCTGCCCACAGAAGGCAGAGCACCACCTAACGAGCTCCAGTGATAGGCGTGAGCTGCAGCTATCAGCTCGGACCCCAGAGACAGGAATGAAACGTTAACACTGCTGCTGCAGGCACCAAGAATCCTGTGTGCAAGCATAGGTCACTATCCACACCCTCCCATGAGCCTGTGCAGCCTGCCACTGCCAGGGTCCTGTGATCCAGGAACAAGTTCTCTGGGAGAACACATGGCACGTCTCAGGCTGTTGCAATGTCATGCTGGCCTCTTTCGCTGCAGGCTTGTCCTGCATTCCAAATATAACTACCGTACCCTGCTCCCTCCCCAGCCTGAGTGAGCCAAAACCCCTAATCAGTCACCCTGTTGGGGTTGGAACAGATGCCTGAGGGTGACCTACATGCAGAGGTGGGGCCAAAACCAAAGCTGAACCCCAGGAGCTGTGCAAACAAAGAAGAGAAAGGGAAATTTCACCGTGTAGCCTCAGGAGCAGCAGATTTAATCACCACAACCAACTTGATGTACCTTGCATCTGTGGAATACCTAAACAGAAAATGAATCAAACCAAAACTGAGGCAGTGGACTTTGAGAGGAACTGTAGACTTGGGGGTTGCTGTCTGTGACTGACTTGTTTCTGATTTTTATGTTTATCTTAGTATAATTTTTAGCACTTGTTATCATTGGTGGATTTGTTTATTGGTTTGGTTGCTCTCTTCTTTTTTTATTATTACTTTTTATTATTTTATTTTAATTTTTTTAATTTTAATAATGGATTTAATTTATTTTTTTATTATTCTTTCTTTTTTTTCTCACTTTTCTTCTGAGCCGTATGGCTGACAGGGTATTCACACTCCAGCCTGGTGTCAGGCCTGAACTCCTGAGGTGGGAGAGGCAATTTCAGGACATTGGACCACCAGAGACGTCCTGGCCCCATGTAAAATCAGTTGGCGAGAGCTCTCCCAGAGATCTCGGTCTCAGCGCTAAGAGCCAGCTCCACCCAGCAGGCAGCAAGCTCCAGCACTGGACACCACATGCCAAACAACTAGCAAGACAGGAACACAACCCTATCCATTAGCAGAGAGGCTGCCTAATATCAAATAAGTTCACAGACAATGCAAAACACACCACCAAATGCAGCCTGCCCACCAGAAAGACAAGATGCAGCCCCATCCACCAGTACACAGGCACCAGTTCCCTCCACCAGAAAGCTGATACAAGCCAATAAACCAACCTTATCCACTGGGGGCAGACACACAAAAAAAGGGAACTACAAACCCACAGTTTGAGAAAAGGAGACCCCAAACAGAGTAAGTTAAACAAAATGAGAAGACAGAGAAATATGCAGCTGATGAAGGAGCAAGATAAAAACCCACCAGACCAAAGAAATGAAGAGGAAAGAGGCAGCCGACTGGAAAAAGAATTCAGAGTAATGAGTGTAAACGTGATCCAAAATCTTAGAAATAGAATGGAGAAAATACAAGAAACATATAACAAGGACCTAGAAGAACTAAAGAGCAAACAAACAATCATGAACAACACAATAAATGAAATTAAAAATTCTCTAGAAGTAATCAATAGCAGAATAATGGAGGTGGAAGAATGGATAAGTGACCTGGAAGATAAAATAGTGGAAATAACTACCACAGAGCAGGATAAAGAAAAAACAATGTAAAGAATTGAGGACAGTCTCAGAGACCTCTGGGACAACATTAAATGCACAAACATTCTAATTATAGGGGTCCCAGAAGAAGAAGAGAGGGACTGAGAAAATATTTGAAGAGATTATAGTTGAAAACTTCCCTAACATGTGAAAGGAAATAGTCAATCAAGTTCAGGAAGCACAGAGAGTCCCATACAGGATAAATCCAAGGAGAAACATGCCAAGACACATATTAATCAAACTATCAAAAATTAAATACAAAGAAAATATATTAAAAGTAGCAAGGGAAAAGCAACAAATAACATACAATGGAATACCCATAAGGTTAACAGCTCATCTTTCAGCAGAAAATCTGCAAACCAGAAGAGTGTGGCAGGGCCTATTTAAAGTGATGAAAGGGAAAAACCTACAACAAGATTACCCACCAAGGATCTTGTTCAGATTCAACGGAGAAATTAAAACCTTTACAACAAGAAAAAGTTAAGAGAATTCACCACCACCAAACCAGCTTTACAACAAATGCCAAAGGAATGTCTCTAGGCAGGAAACACAAGAGAAGGAAAAGACCCACAAAAAAATCCCTGAAATAATTAAGAAAATGGTAATAGGTATATACATATAGATAATTACCTTAAATATAAATGGATTAAATGCTCCAACCAAAAGACATAGACTGACTGAATGGATACAAAAATAAGACCCATATATACGCTATCTACAAGAGACCCACTTCAAAACTAGGGACACATACAGACTGAAAGTGAGGGGACGGAAAAAGTTATTCCATGCAAATTCAAATCAAAAGGAAGCTGGAGTAGCAATTCTCATATCAGATAAAATAGACTTTAAAATAAAGATTACTACAGAAGACAAAGAGGATACTGCATAATGATCAAGGGATCAATCCAAGAAGAAGATAGAACAATTGTAAATATTTATGCACTCAACCTAGGAGCACCTCAATACATAAGGCAAATGTTAACAGCCATAAAAGGGGAAATCAACAGGAACACAATAATAGTAGGGGATTTTAACAGCACACTTTTACCAATGGACAGATCATCCAAAATGAAAATGGAAACCCAAGCATTAAATGACACATTAAACAACATGGAGTTTACTGATATTTATAGGACATTCCATCCAAAAACAGCAGAATACATTTTCTTCTCAAGTGCTCATGGACCATTCTCCAGGATTGATTATTCTTGGGTCACAAATCAAGCCCTAGTCAGTTTAAGAAAACTGAAATCATATTAATTATCTTTTCTGACCACAATGCTATGAGAATAGATATCAATAACAGGAAAACAATTGTAAAAAATACAAAACATAGAGGCTAAACCATATGCTACTAAATAACCCAGATATCACTGAAGAAATCAAAGAGGAAATCAAAAAATACCTAGAAAGAAATGAAAATGAAAACAGGAGGACCCAATACCTATGGGATACAGCAAAAGCAGTTCTAAGAGGGAAGTTTATAGCAATGCAATTCTACCTCGAGAAACAAGAAACCTCTCAAATAAACAACCTAACCTTATACCTAAAGCAATTAGGGAAAGAAGAACAAAACAATGCAAAGTTAGCAGAAGGAAAGAAATCATAAAAATCAGGTCAGAGATAAATGAAAAAGAAAAGAAGGAAACAATAGCAAAGATCAATAAAACTAAAATCTGGTTCTTTGAGAAGATAAACAAAATTGATAAACCATTATCCTGACTCATCAAGAAAAAAAGAGAGAAGACTAAAATCAACAGAATTAGAAATGAAAAAGGAGAAGTAAGAACTGACACTGAAAAATAGAAAGACACATGAGAGATTACTACAAGAAACTATAGGACAAGAAAATGGACAACCAGGAAGAAATGGACAAATTCTTAGAATAGTACAAACTCCCAAGACTGAACAGAGAGAAATAGAAAATATAAACAGACAAATCACAAACACTGAAATAAAAACTGTGATTAAAAATCTTCCACCAGACTAAAGCAAAGGACTAGATGGCTTCACAGGCGAATTCTATCAAACATTTAGAGAAGAGCTAACATCTATCCTCTCAAAACTCTTCCAAAATATAGCAGAGTGAGGAACACTTCCAAACTCATTCTACAAGGCCACCATCACGCTGATACCAAAACCAGACAAAGATGTCACAAAAATAGAAAAGTACAGACCAATATCACTGATGAACATAGCTGCAAATATCTTCAACAAAATACTAGCAAACAGAATCCATAAGCATATTAAAAGTATCATACACCATGATCAAGTAGGGTTTATTCCAGGAATGCAAGGATTCTTCAATATACACAAATCAATCAATGTGATACACCATATTAACAAATTGAAGGAGAAAAACCATATGATCATCTCAATAGATGCAAAAAAAGCTTTCCACAAAATTCAACACAATTTATGATTAAAAACTCTCCAGAAAGTAGGCATAAAGGGAACTTACCTCAACATAATAGAAAAACTGAAACCATTTCCTCTAAAACCAGTAGTAAGACAAGGTTGCCAATGTTCACCTCTATTATTCAACATATTTTTGGAAGTTTTAGCCCCAGCAATCAAAAAAAAAAAAAAAAAAAAAAAAAAAAAAAAAAAAAAAAAATATGCAGAAAACTTTAAGACACTGATGAAAGAAATTAAAGATGATACAAACAGATGGAGAGGTATACCATGTTCTTGGATTGGAAGAATCAACATTGTGAAAATGACTAAGCTACACAAAGCACTCTACAGATTCAATTCAATCCCTACCAAACTATCAATTGCAGTTTTCACAGAACTAGAACAAAAATTTTCACAATTTGTATGGAAACACAAAAGACCCCGAATAGCCAAAGAAATCTTGAGATAGAAAAACAGAGCTGGAAGAATCAGGCTCCCTGACTTCAGACTATACTACAAAGCTACAGTAAGCAAGACAGTATGGTACTGACACAAAAACAGAAATATAGATCAATGGAACAAAATAGAAAGCCCAGAGATAAACCCACGCATATATGGTCACCTTATCTTTGATAAAGGAGGCAAGCATATACAATGGAGAAAAGACAGCCTCTTCAATAAGTGATGCTGGGAAAACTGGACAGCTACATTTAAAACAATGAAATTAGTACACTTCCTAATACCATACAGACAAAAAACCCTCAAAATAGATTAAACACCCAAAATTAAGGGCAGAATCTATAAAATTATTAGAGGAAAACATAGGCAGAGCACTCTATGATATAAATCACAGCAAGATCCTTTTTGACCCACCTCCTAGAAAAATGGAAATAAAATAAAAAATAAACAAATGGAACCTAATGAAACTTCAAAGCTTTTGCACAGCAAAGGAAACCATAAACAAGATGAAAAGGCAACCCTCAGAATGGGAGAATATATTTACAAATGAAGCAACTGACAAATGATTAATCTCCAAATATACAAGCAGCTCATGCAGCTCAATATCAAAAAAACAAACAACCCAATCCAAAAATGGGCAGAAGACATAAATAGACATTTCTCCAAGAAGATATACAGATTGCCAACAAGCACTTGAAAGGATGCTCAGCATCACTAATCATTAGAGAAATGCAGTATCCTTAGAGAAATAAGATATCACCTCACAGTGTTCAGAATGGCCATCATCAAAAAATCTAGAAACAATAAATGCTGGAGAGAGTGTGGAGAAAAGGGAGCCCTATTGCACTGTTGGTGGGTATGTAAATTAATACAGCCACTATGGAGAACAGTATGGAGGTTCCTTAAGAAACAAAAAAACCCTAGCATTCGACCCAGCAATCCCACTACTGGGCACATACCCTAGAAAACCATAATTTAAAAAGTGTCATGTACCACAGTGTTCATTGCAGCACTATATACAATAGCCACGACCTGGAAGCAACCTATATGTCCATTGACAGTTGAGTGGATATAGAAGATGTAGCACATATATACAATGGAATATTATTCAGCCATAAATGGAAAGTAAACTGAATTATTTGTAGGTGAGTTGGATGGACCTAGGGTCTGTCATACAGAGTGAAGTAAGTCAGAAAGAGAAAAGCAAATACCGTATGCTAACACATATATATGGAATCAAAAAAAAAAAAAAGATTCTGAGGAACCTAGAGGCAGGATAGGAATAAAGATACAGTCGTAGAGAATGGACTTGAGGACATGGGGAGGGGGAAGGATAAGCTGGGATGAAGTGAGAGAGTAGCATTGACATATATACAGTACCAAATTTAAAATAGATAGCTATTTGAAGCAGCTGCATAGCACAGGGAGATCAGGTGCCTTGTGACCACCTAGAGGGCTTGGTTAGGGAGTGTGGGAGGGAGATGCAAGAGGGAGGTGATATGGGGATATATGTATTCATATAGCTGATTCACTTTGCTATACAGCAGAAACTAACACAACTTTGTAAAGCAATTATACTCCAGTAAAGATGTTAAAAAAAAAATTAGACCAATCCAAGGTGTAGCATTGGTTTAGAGAAGTGGCAATTCTTTTACCCTTATTTTGTTACTTATTTATATTGTGTATTGTTTTCTAATCTGAAAGAATGTTTAAAGACCATGCTTCATTGATTAACATTTAGAGAATATGTAACATACAAAAGGCATCATAATGCCATGTCAGCAACCTGGTTTTGTAAGTTCTATCACTTGTGAAAGAAATTTATTTGGACTTTGGAAAGTAAACATGGATAGTTTACTGGTGAATCAAATTAAGAATATTGAAGACCTTGAGAATAAAAGTTTGAGCTAATTTGACAGTTTGGTATATTCATATTCAGTAATGACCTACTCATTGTGATAGTTTATGAGAACTCATGCTTCTTATAGAAAACATAATAAGAAGGCTTGAATTTGTCACTTTATTTAGCATACTAATAATCTCTATTTCACTGACACTTGTTTGTAAAAAAGAAATAACCACTGCTACAGATGATTAATCAAGGTCAATTTTATTATATATACTTAAGAATTTGTCTTCTAGGAAGATAAATAATTATAGGCAAAATTGGAAACTCATTTCCTTTGCATATAGACATTTTTTACAAAATACAATAACACAATATTTCTTATAGTTTAAATCTTCAGAAATCTTTAATTATATACAGTATGGAATAAAAGTATAATAATTTGAATATATGAAATAGTTTAGTGGCTAAATCCCTGTAAAATTCTGTGATCAATTTTCAAATCACTTCTCAGACCAACTGGTATTAAAACACAGAATAAATTGCTTGGAAAGTTGATTTAACTAAAATACACACACACACACACACACACACACACACACAATGATTAAAGATGACAATTTAGGTGATACAAGCGAACTTATTTAACACTTCATGAACCAGACAGTCTCTGTTCCCAAGGCTCCAGGGAACTGCAAAATAGTGTAGAAGACAGGAAGTTTTGTACAGGATAAAGAATAAAGAACAAGGAAGAGAAAAATAGAAAATATATGACTGACTGGGGCTATGTAGCCAACCTTGTTTGGGGTGAGAAGGTACAAGGAAATAAATATAGAGTCCAGAATTGACTTGGCTTTTGGGGATTGGTTGACTGAATAGACTTTTTTCTGTTCAACCAAAGCATTTATAGGGACAGAAATTTATCTAAGCTTCAGTTTGCTGGTGTGACACCCCCGGCAGGAGCAGCTCCACTTTGAGCCTAAGTTATTTCAACAGTCCCCACTCTGGATCATCCTCTTGACCATTCAAGAGGCTTGATATGTTGGTCTTAGAGTGACTCTCTGTTACCATTGTCTCTTCAGGCCTCAGTGTAGTGTTTACAAAAGACCATGTCAAGCTCATATTCTTGGGAGTTGGTTAACTTCTTCTGTTCTTTTTTATTGATCCAGTCAGAAACATACCATCTGTTGGCTGGTTGGTCAATGGTTGCCCATGTGCATTTAAAACTTTTTTAGAACAAAGCATATTAAGGAGACAATAATAATTAGAAACATAATAATGCCCATGGTTTGGTGAGCACTCCTGAGCCAACATCCCCACAACTTAAACCAGCTAGGATTTCCTGTAACTGTATCTCTACTTTCCAAGAAGTGTTTATCGAGCTATCCTGGGGCATTGGAAATCAGGGAGAAATGAGTGATGAGCAGAAAGAACTGCAGCACCACCAGTGTCATAGCAAATCCAACAGTCAGTTGGAGGTTGGATGCCCTTCCTTTGCAATGGCTTGAGATACGTGAAACTTGATATTGTTTTCTCAGACCAGGGCAAGGAAAATATGGAAAAAAGAATCATAAAGACTTTCATGGTATAAGAACTAGGAAAAAGATGTTCAGAAAGGGACATAAGAATGGAAAGAAGTGTTCTAGATCAGACATCTTGGGAAGAAGCAGCCACCTTGACATCAGCTACTTTTCCTCATAGTCAATTTGACTTTGAGGTTTCCGGAGTTTATACAGGACCAGATGTCAAGTGGAGTTTTCTTCAGTTTTGAAATATGCACCCAAGGTTTGATACTTTGTAATTTGACAGTAATGTCAATGGTCAAGTGTTTAGTAGAGTCCTTTCTACAAATCTCACTTTTGCATCAGAGGAAAACAATAACAGTCCTTAAATTACAGAAGACTTTAAAAATGCCCATTGCTAAAGATCTGATGAGAGTTTATTATAATGGAATTGACAAAGAGATTTGGTTATTTCTTTAATATACAACATCTTAAGATAATAACTGAAATTATGACTGATAATCTTATCCCAGGACATATCAGAATTTTAGGAATTTTATACAATTTTCAGCACACTTATGTTAATAAAATATACCATATAACCTGAGAAGGCTAAGCATCTATTCTTATAGGACATCTTCCTATGTAATTTAATGTATCAAGTAAGCCTAATTAGTTTAATATTTCTCTTTTCATATGGAGAGAAAACAAAACTTCTCAAATGTTCCAGGAACCCTCTGAAAAATCCCAAAGTTATTTCAAGGTGCAAAGATTTTATTTATAATTTAAATTTGGGGAGTTTTCTCAAAAGTATTCATTTAACCAAAGTGACAATTAAAGACTTCAAAGGTAAATCCAGAAAAGTATATAGTTGCAAGAAAAATACTTAGCTCTTTAATAATAATAAGACTGGGCTTTCTTAAATAATCAAAGACCTGATAAAAACAACATGAAGCACAGTAAATTATTTTGTTAAAACACAAAATCTTTGCTTACCAGGCAGATTACTTAAAAGATAAACAAGCATACTTTGTTTATAATTTTTTATTAAGAGCAGGCCAATAATATAAGAAAGTTTTTTCTTTTTTTTTTTGTGGTACGCGGGCCTCTCACTATTGTGGCCTCTCCTATTGTGGAGCACAGGCTCCAAACGTGCAGGCTCAGCGGCCACGGCTCATGGGTCCAGCCGCTCCGCTGCATATGGGATCTTCCCGGACCAGGGCATGAACCCGTGTCCCCTCCATTGGCAGGTGGACTCTCAACCACTGCGCCACCAGGGAAGCCCAAAAGTTTTTTTTTTTAACAGAGAGAAAACCAATTCTAATTTTGCACCAGTGTACTTTTGATATTAAAATTTATGTTAAAAATACTCTTAAATATGAGTCCATTTTGATATTTGCCAGCTTGACCACACATAAAATTCCTTTCCCAAGATTCCTTTTACACAAAACTTCTAAAACTTTTTACATTTATTCAGATTTTGTTCAAGATTTTTCCTCTTTCTCATTCTGGAACAACTAATAATTATACTTTAGGACAAAATTACTTTCTTTTTTCTCTTACCGTCCCCTCTATAATAACACGTCCTCCATACCTTTTCTTATCCAAGAAACACATTCTATTTTCTTACCTTTCACACACAACTGTTTCTTTCACCGTTATTATTTCTAAATAGTTTCAGTGGATTATAATTATTGACCCTTAGAGTCCTTATTTCCTAATGAAAACTAAGAAGTAAGAAATTGTGGAATGTCCATTACAGTAGCATTCTGTAGAGTGACAAATTTATAAATACATTTTATAATTTCTAGAGGTATATTCTTCCCTATAGTGAAGAAAACATATTTACCTATAGACCCAAATATCTTTAGTTCTTCTGTACAAGGAAGCCAAATGTAGAAAAACCTATGTTCAGTAATTAATGTTTCAGTATTTTATCTTATTTGGAAATCATCAAGATATTCAATGAATATCTATCATTTAACTTATCTCAGTATAACTTTAATGTTTCAAGCTACCAAAAAGATCTTGTAAACTATTTTCAAGGAGACATACGACAAAGCATAATTATTGTTGAAAATTTAACTTATAAACTTTTAACTTTCATCTGTTGAATTTACTTATTTTAGAAATTATGCTTAGATTACTCATGAAAGTTTCATGAGTTGTTAAATGGCTAACCATCATCTTATTTTTCTTGTTGACAAATTCTGTCATAGTGATAACATGAGCCTATTTGACTTTTAGTAAAGTTACGTAGAATAAATGCCATATGTCTGAATTATATTTGATATTGATAACTGTAAAAACATGCCTGTTTTAATGAAGGCAGCAAAATTAAACTAGCTTATTTTCCCCAAAAAAGTACCCTATATTATGTGAACCTGAAAAAAAATTGGGTTACTTTCTACATTTCTGAGAGTATACTGGATTTATATAAATGCTTAAATTTCTTTAAGCCAATTAAATAGGACTTTTTACAGATTAATTTTGGTAATACCATTCAAAGGTAGAAAAAAACACATACTATAGCATAAATACACAGACGTACATAAACATACAGACAGATGCAGAGATCTTATAGCTTTCCTTTTAAAATTTTAGCCATGTGGTGGGTGCCATAATATGAAACTCACTTGCTTACAAAAGAACAATTGGATCCAAATTGTGTTTCTGGCAGATGGAAGAAATTAAACTTACCTTCTCAGATGGCTTAAACTTCCTACTATTTGTGGAGGGAAGTTTAAGATTTCTCATTTGCCTAATTTCCCCACGGTGTCCCCTCTCCACTGTTTTTTCCTTTTGATAAGAATTATCTCCCTGAAGTTTGCATTTCAAAGAGATCATCTCCAGTTCCTAGAGTAGACTTGGTAGAACATTGACATCTCCTAGGCACAGAGAAAGAATGCAAGTTCCCCCAAGAAAGACTCTTGTGTCCTAAGTCCAGACTTTTTATAATATGTACAAGTCTTTTGAGATAAATAGGAGAGATTTTGAGATTGGCAAGAAGAACAGACAGGCTTTCTCTGTTCTTGAATAAACTCAATTTGTAAGACAAGTTGTCTATACTGTCCTCAATTTGTAGGACAGTTTTTTTTTTAAATTCTCCCTAAAATTGTTGCAACCAAAATGATACGAAGGGAATGACCCACCCATCCAACTACATTATCTTCAATTTACTTCTTTAGATCAGAGAAAAGGACTTTATTTAAGATAGAAGTCAAAAGATTTTTAGATTCTAGATTTAGAGTCCTTTGTCTTTGGAATGTTTTTCTTTCCCTCTATGTACATAGTTTCATTTAGCCAAGGGGAGAAACCTTAAAAACAAAACAAAACAAAACAAAAAAAGTTCCTTTTGGGCTCTGAATATCAGCTTTCAATTTGGACAAATGATCATAGAGCTACTTAAAACAAAAAAATCATTTTAAATATCTTAGTTTTCAGCCAGGGCAAACAGTAAATCTTCCCGTCAGTATTGGAGAACCCCATGACACAAAAGATACCCCCAAATAGGGTGCAAATATACTCCCCTCCCAAAATTCATAACCACTTCCAAAGATTGTCAAAAAAAAGAAAGACTTAGACAATTTCCCTGAGAGCTGGCAATCATTGATAGGACCCTAGCTGCAAATGGAGCACAACACACATTTTTGTCTAGCCTTATCTAACCACAAATGGGATGCAACTCACATTTCTGTCAGCCACACTTTGGGGCCTTCAATTGGACAGTAGTGCTGTCTGCATACACAAGAACTGACAATCCGCATGCTTCAGGCAGGAAGAAAGCAACGCTGAGTTCTCAAGACACAAAAGGACAAGACAAACAAGAAGACAATAGCTGTCCTTGGGAGAGAAAAAGATCAGCAACCAGTAAGCAGCAACATAAACTTTTACTTCCTCTCTTGACTGAGCACTGCAAAGATCCAGGAGAGCTGACTCTGAGAAGAATTCTCATCCTTTGCTGGAGTCTGCCAGTTTTCCTAAAATTCCATCTGCAGGCTTCAGAGCAAGTGGTGTTTAGAGAGTGTAGCTCTGGCATCTACCAACATTTTCCATTAATTTTAATTTTAGTTTTCCCTCGGCTGTTTAAGGGACCTGGTAGCAGTTTACCAGAGAATCCCTCAGAGCCCCGTCAACCTTAGGGACAAGGCTCTCCTTTGAGGGTGGATATGGGGACATTCCAGCTGGTGGGAAAGGATTTGACAAAACCTTTGAAAACAATCTTTTCCAGTGTCCTGGTTGATGGCAAATGAGACAACTGATTTGTGGACGAGTATTTTGATGATGGACTCCCTGGGAGGGTGGAACCAGGGAGGCTCATGTGTTGTCTTAAGTTTCTGGCTTTGGAGGCATTGCAGTTGTAAAGCCAAAAACTTGGTGGACTTTTTAATGGTCTGTGGTCTCTTCAGAGTAGAAAGGCAATTCAGATACAGAATAAGTAGATGAGAGTAAAGTAAAGGAGGACAAAGGGGAGTAGTAAGAGTCAGTCTTAGAGTCTTTTGCTTTAGGTACCTCTTGTGTCTTTAATTTTTCATTAGCCTTTCGCAATGAATCTTTCAATAAAACTATATTGGAACCTCGAAGACTTTTGGAGTATTCTGCATACCAATTAAAATAAATAAGCTATTCTGTTTGTTTGATTTGGGAACCCTTGCTTTCAAGTGTATGTCTTAAATGGATGATCTTGTCTTATTAGAACATTCCCCATAATGGCCATTGTAATTCTAGTTTCTCTCACTAAGATTTTGCTATTTATGTAGATATCTACAACTTCCAGGACCAAGTTCTTAGACATAAAATAAGCAGGTGTGCCAAAATGTGGTGGACTTAATTCTTTGAAACCTGAGGATTCCATTTTTTTTTAGCTAAGCCTTGTGTGTCTCAGAGCAAAATTAATACCAAAGAGGGATATGCCTCCAGGTTAATGGTTTTGTGGTATTTTAGTGTACCTCATTGCATGAAAACTTTCTTGAGATTGGCAGGTGACCTAGTGTCAACCTAACACATGCTATAACCAATTTATTCTAACCTAGGAGTCTTAGAGTTAGGTAGCAAGCAATCTAACAGCCTTAAGTGCTCGACTCATACCCACCAATTTTTTGGCTTTGGCTTCTGAGATTCCCATTAACAATAGATCTATTAATCCTTTTAGGAGAAGATTTCTTTATAGTGGCAGACACCTAATGGTTTTTAATAGTCCCATTTATGCCTGCTTAGATTTTGATGTGCCATTGATCAAAGCAGTATGAATTTCTTGTCTTAATTTAGTTTCCTAAATCACCCAGGAGTTTATGCTATAGATTTACATCCAGGCTTTGTGAGTCCCCCTAATGGCCACCACCCATTGTGAACTTCAATATAACTATCCCAGAACATTTGGGGACCCGAGAACATTTCCGTG